>NC_090240.1:22652346-22694846 GCF_024489055.1 Chanodichthys erythropterus
TGTTCGTATGGTTGATCACCATGGGAACTGATATCCTATCCCATAATATTGGCTTCCTTTTTGCTTTTCACCCTTTAGAATAGAATGAGTTTTAAACAAGGTTTTTCCAGACTGACTTCTACTTAGGATTAATAATAAGAAAAGAGTTTATTTAGGCTTTAAGTTTTAAACTCAATCCAGTGAAAGTCTATGTAACTGAGACCTCACGAAAACCTCAATAAACATGCGCTATTTTTCAGAGGGTCACTGGAGGAAATCTGAATTGTTTCACCACTAGGACCAGGAGAGGTTTCTGGATGCACTGTGGGAGGCTTTGTTGGCCATGTTTTTCTTAGCGAATCCAGTTGGACAAGATGCCTCACAGCTGTCCTCCATTATGATTGGATAGAGCTTTGTAAACCCTCTGGCACCACAGCAAGGACAAGATGCAAATGGCAACAGTATCTAACTGGACTTTGCCAAGTACAAACTGAGACGATTTTGCAACCCAAAAGCGTGTTTGTGGTTTTTATCGATTAAATTCGCTTTACTAAAATGGCTAGCCTTTTCTTTGCAGCGAGCTTTGTGGGTTATTACATCTGTATATACATGCTCATGGCCAGTTCTGATAGAGACTGCCTATGTCTGCTTAAATGTAAGGCAATGATTGTTGGAAGCAGCCAATTGTGAGGCCTGAATGGATGTTTTTCCATAGCCTACATGTAGAAGCAAACATTCACCATAGCATACCAAGGCAACATCTCATCCTGCTTTCAACACATTGTTCATCTGTTCCCATCACGCTGTTTTCTGTGAACAAAACTTTTTTATATTAACCACACTCTACTGTCTGTTTATCATTGAGTTCAGCTTCTTTCTCCACTCATACACTCGACCACAAGCATAAAAGGTTTCTTACGATATTTGCTTTTGAATGAGCTTATGTTTCTGCCTGTGTCATGAATGGTGCCGCCATGGTTACGGCACAGGAACAACAAGTGCTGATTCATCTGCCGCACATGCTGGCGTCCCAGTGCCAGGCTAGAATCATTTTGATGAACAGGCTTTAATCATGACTGTGTCAGCAAAATCATATCAAGCCTTTTTATGACAATATATACACTTTTTCCATCACCCCACCTCTTCAACATGTGTACAACCAGTATATTCGCATCCAGAACAATACACACACACACACACACACACACACGGGCATGTTTTCATCTGTCAATGTACCGTTAAGACAATCAGTTCATTCAGCACCCATATTGGTAACACCCCCGTCCATGTGTTTATTAGATTGCAGAGAGAGCAAAATCTCAAACTGTGTGTCAAGATTAAGTTTTAATAATTGATTTTAAGTCTCACAGCAATAGGATCCTAAATTTAGTTGCTTTAGCTCAAATCCCACTGAAGAGTGCATTTTCAGGCTATTATTCACAATATATTTTGTTCTAGAGTAAACATACCTGTTTAAAAGGCTTTAGATTTAAATTTTACATTTATTTATTTGACATATATTTTGATAAATTCATTTTATATATACATATATAAAATATATGTACACCACTATTCAAAAAATTGGGGTTGGTAAGATTTTTTTAATGTTTCTGAAAGAAGTCTCTAACGAAGGCTGCATTTATTTGATCACAAATACAGTAAAAATAGAGAATATTGTGAAATATCATTGTCATCTATATTCGCTGTTTTCAGTTTTAATATATTTTAAAATGTAATTTATTTCAGTGATTTTAACACTGTATTTTCAGCATCATTACTCCAGTCTTCAGTGTCACATGATCCTTTATAAATCATTCTAATATGCTTATATGGAATACAAAATGTTCATTTTGATCAGTTTAATGCATACTTGCTAAATAAAAGTATTCATTTCTTTCAAAAAACAAACTCTTACTGACCCCTAGTCTCGCGTAGCCAGACTTTCAGACTGACGGCAGAAGGTGTGGACTCTACCACAGCTTTCATTTGCCAAGGACCGCCCAAGAGGATGTTTGACTGACATGTAATGCAACCAGTTACAGTTTGTTTTCTAGGGGCGTGAAAATGTAAAGTCGATGTCCTTACAATAACAGACTGGCATGCATCTAATAAATTCTTCATTCAAAAACGTGCAAGTTTACTGCAACAGTGGAACCGCAAACTTCACGTACTTTTGAAACTCCAGCGTTTAGCCGATCCTGATACACGCTTATTGATAAGCGGCAGAGTTCTTCTTCCATGAGGGGGTTTGGCATCAGCATTTGTTCCCAGTTAAGTGTGTCTGTGGGCGTGACATCTGAGGCTGAGACTAACTGACCCCTAATTTAACGGATGTGTGTATATAAAATTATATTTATGTATATATTTTAAATATACATTTTATATATATATATATACATTTTATGTGTTGTTTCCTGGGAATCAAACCAATGACCCTTGCCTTGCTACAGTAGCGTCATGTTTTACCGTATGAATCGTGCTTCAGAAACATGTGCGCTTTAGAATAAGCAAAAAGACGACTGGCTCTTATAACTGAAGGATGGAACATTTGTGTTACGTTTTCTTCCTCTTATACTGTCTCTGCCTATGTTGTCATGTGCAAGCAGACTGCCTGTCTCGCTCACACAAAGACAAACAGACGCACATTTGTGTATGTGACAGATATCAGCTTCACGGAAGTGTTAACCAGCTCTGGCCCTGCCCGAGAGGCGGCTCCCTGAACATCAGTCCTGGCATGCAAATCTAGTGGCTCTTGTTGCCTGCCTCTCTCTCTCTCTGTTTCTCTCCGTCTCTTGAGAAGGTTGGAAAGTTTGTTCTGCAGCGCTAGAGAGAGTTAAAGTATGTATTACTCCCCATTCCTGTGTTTTCTTCCCACCTCGTTCTCACTGTCTTTCGTTTTGCTCTTTCCACTCACAGAACACAAGGAGGGACCGGAGTGGAGGAAGGCTGTGCCCAGCTACACACAGTCCAGCAGCAGCATGGACTTCCGTAACTGGAACACAATGCCACGTGACGAGAGCCAGGAGCCTCTGCCCAAGAACTGGGAGATGGCCTATACAGAGACGGGCATGGTCTACTTTATAGAGTAAGTCCTGTTTGCCAAGTAGGACATGTTCCTGGACTGACATTCCTATCAATCAATCAGATTTTAGGGTTTGGGATTCAGACTATGTTTGTTTGACAGAAATGTTGTTCCAGGAATTAGTTAAATGTGTGTGTAAAATGTTGCACTTTTTTGATTATTTAATTTAACTTCCACAGATGATACATAAGCATTAAGCAAAATATGTTATTTTGTGCCCATCGAATGTAGATTAAATACTGCACTAATTCAGACATGGGGCGCTGAATGGAAGATGATTTTTGATTTATGTGATTTGCTTGATTGTGTAAATTTTGTGTACCAGGTAGAAACGTTTTATTGCCAAAATAAAAATTAAATTAAAAAATTTAAATAAAAGTTCTGAGCTAAATATAACATTAAATAAGTCCAATACAGAAATGTATTGACATAAATTCACTTATGTGCTTTCAGTGCATTTTTGTTTGTTTACAAATTTAAGAACAATGTAGAACTTGAAGAACTTGCACTACTGTGTGACAGTAAAGACATTTAAAATTTTACAAAATATTTCTGTTTCAAATAAATGCTGTTCTTTTAAGCTTTCTAACAAAAAATCCTGAAAATCAGAATATTAAAATGATTTCTGAAGGATCATGTGACAATAAAGACTGGAGTAATGATGCTGAAAATTCAGCTTCGCCATCACAGGAAAAAATTACATTTTAAAATGTTAAAATAGAAAATATTTATTGTCATTTAGATTTCACACTATAGCTGTTTTTACTGAATTTGTATCTAATAAATGCAGCCTTGATGAGCATAAGAGACTTTGTTCAAAACATTTAGAAATCTTACCAACCTAGAAAATTCTATAGTTCTTCAAGTATGGAAGTGTGTAGTGTGAATACATTCTAAACACACTTCATCCACCATGTTAGCATTGTAAGCTGTACATTGTTTTTGGCCTCACAGACCGTAAAGTGTCCATCGGATGCATACTACTGAATCTCGGCGATAGCAGAATGTCATCTGGCTATTTTTCACCTGCTGATTCATGAATTTGACATTACTATCATTTGTAATTCATATGCAAATTTTAGCTTACTGTATAGAAGGGAAGTGTTTTGCATTAAATTTATGGACAATACACAAGTTGTGCTGTACATTGAGGAACCCACTGTGGTGTGTTTTTAAACCGGGGAAAGATTTGTAGTTCCATCTTTTCAGATTTTGCCTACGATTTACTGTAACCGAGCTCAGATGTAGACAGCAGCTCTCCAGTTAAGGGCTCGCTCAATAAACAGGAACTCCGGAACTCCTGCAGACACATCAAGCATGAGAGACTGCTGGGAATTAAAACAGCTCTTCTCTCCCATGCTGAAACCGAGGCTAGCTTACATTTTTCACAGCCTCTTCCTTTCAGTGTCCATTACCTGTGTCTGTGGTCGCAGTCCTTAACCAAGCACCTCTGCTATCCACACAGAGGAAGAGAGAGCCAGCGAATCAATACTTCATTCTCTGAACAATGCAAACAGTCGGCTAAATGGGGCCTTCCCAGCGGGCCTTGCTTCTGCACACGTGTCTGTCTGCATGAGTCTCGGAGGATGAGCTGCACCTTGCCATGAATATTTCAGATTTTAAACGCATTTGCTTTTGAGTAGGCTCCCCATCCCTCCACAGTAAAGACAACTAAAGTGCTTTTTGAAAAGGTCTCGCTGATGTTTTAATGTGCATTTTTTTAATATATTATATATTAGGATTATATATATATATATATATATATATATATATATATATATATATATATATATATATATATATATATATATATATATATATATATATATATATATATATATATATATATATATATATTTTTTTTTTTTCCCCATTAGGAAGGTTCAAGTGCCCCTTCATCAACTCCAAACCAGAAATCTTTAACTCATACTATTGTCATATTATATTATATTATATTATATTATATTATATTATATTATATTATATTATATTATATTATATTATATTATATTATATTATATTATATTATATTATATTATATTATATTATATTATATTATATTATATTATATTATATTATTAACTATATTTAAGATTTTCTAAAACCTGTACAAAAAACGATTTGCCAAATACTAAGATATTCAAAAATTATTTTTCTTTAAATTCACTCACATTGCTACGGAGCCCCGGACATGACATGCAGGAAAAAAATTAGTTCCTTCGATTTACTAAAACGTGCGCACTATTTACTATTTACTATTAACGAATTAGTAAATCGTGCACACATTTTAGTAAATTGTGTGCACGATTTAGTAAATTGAAGGAACAAAATAGTAAATCGTGCGCACAAATAAGTAAATCGAGGGAACAAAATAGTAAATCGTGAGCACAAATAAGTAAATCGACGGAACGAAATAGTAAATCGTGCGCACAAAGAAGTAAATCGAGGGAGCGAAATAGTAAACTGTGCTCAAATAAGTAAATCGAGGGAGCGAAATAGTAAATTGTGCGCTCAAATAAGTAAATCAAGGGAGCGAAATAGTAAATTGTGCGCTCAAATAAGTAAATCGAGGGAGCGAAATAGTAAATTGTGCGCTCAAATAAGTAAATCGAGGGAGCGAAATAGTAAATTGTTCGCTCAAATAAGTAAATCGAGGGAGCGAAATAGTAAATTGTGCGCTCAAATAAGTAAATCGAGGGAGCGAAATAGTAAATTGTGCGCTCAAATAAGTAAATCGAGGGAGCGAAATAGTAAATTGTTCGCTCAAATAAGTAAATCGAGGGAGCAAAATAGTAAATTGTTCGCTCAAATAAGTAAATCGAGAGAGCGAAAAAGTAAATCGTGCACACAAATAAGTAAATTGAGGGAGCGAAATAGTAAATTGTGCGCACAAATAAGTAAATCGAGGGAGCGAAATAGTAAATTGTTCGCTCAAATAAGTAAATCGAGGGAGCGAAATAGTAAATTGTGCGCTCAAATAAGTAAATCGAGAGAGCGAAAAAGTAAATCGTGCACACAAATAAGTAAATCGAGGGAGCGAAATAGTAAATTGTTCGCTCAAATAAGTAAATCGAGGGAGCGAAATAGTAAATTGTGCGCTCAAATAAGTAAATCGAGGGAGCGAAATAGTAAATTGTTCGCTCAAATAAGTAAATCGAGGGAGCGAAATAGTAAATTGTTCGCTCAAATAAGTAAATCGAGGGAGCGAAATAGTAAATTGTGCGCTCAAATAAGTAAATCGAGAGAGCGAAAAAGTAAATCGTGCACACAAATAAGTAAATCGAGGGAGCGAAATAGTAAATTGTGCGCACAAATAAGTAAATCGAGGGAACATGTCATGTGCAGGGCTCCGTACATTGCTATGCAGATAAAATTAATATGAATTTATAATTTAACAAATGCCAGACAATAGACCCTTAATTATTAAGATTCCATTTCAAATGTAGTTATATTATATTATATTATATTATATTATATTATATTATATTATATTATATTATATTATATTATATTATATTATATTATATTATATTATATTATATTATATTATATTATATTATATTATATTATATTAATCTCTGCATCAAATTATATGATAATTGAGTAATAATAAAATGTGATAGTTTACAATTAATATGTTACTATTTGAACAAAAAAAACTATAATTGGGTGAAAAAAGGAATCATAGCGGACAAATTAGTAAATTGATGGAACAAAATAGTAAATCGTGAGCACAAATAAGTAAATCGAGGGAGCGAAATAGTAAATTGTGCGCACAAATAAGTAAATCGAGGGAACATGTCATGTGCAGGGCTCCGTACATTGCTATGCAGATAAAATTAATATGAATTTATAATTTAACAAATGCCAGACAATAGACCCTTAATTATTAAGATTCCATTTCAAATGTAGTTATATTATATTATATTATATTATATTATATTATATTATATTATATTATATTATATTATATTATATTATATTATATTATATTATATTATATTATATTATATTATATTATATTATATTAATCTCTGCATCAAATTATATGATAATTGAGTAATAATAAAATGTGATAGTTTACAATTAATATGTTACTATTTGAACAAAAAAACTATAATTGGGTGAAAAAAGGAATCATAGCGGACAAATTAGTAAATTGATGGAACAAAATAGTAAATCGTGAGCACAAATATGTAAATCAAGGGAGTGAAATAGTAAATCGTGCACACGATTTATTATTATTATTTTTTTTGCATGTCATGTGCAGGGCTCCGTACATTGTTATGCAGATAAGATTAATATAACTTTATAATTTAACAAAGCCAGAAAATAGTCTTAAATTTTTAGACCCCTAATTATTAAAAGATTCCATTTCAAATGTAGTTATTATTATATTATATTATATTATATTATATTATATTATATTATATTATATTATATTATATTATATTATATTATATTATATTATATTATATTATATTATATTATATTATATTATATTATATATATTATATTATATTATATTATATTAATTATATTAATTATATTATATTATATTATATTATATTATATTAATCTCTGCATCAAATTATATGATAATTAAGTAATAATAAAATGTGATATTTTACAATTGATGTTACTATTTGAAGAAAAAAAACTATCTATAATTAGGTGAAAAAAGGAATCCTAGCACATACATTCTGAATGTGTACAAATGTAATTCTATACATTTATAAATGCACATTAAATATTTTGTGACACAAAATGAGTGTTGTCGAATCTCAATTTTAAAAGAGCTAAATCAGAATCTTTCTGTGTACACATGATTGGAAATATAAAAAAAAAAAACATCTTGCATCTGTTGTTAGCAATAGCTGAGCAGTGTTTATTGTTGTTTGTGTCATTTTTTTTACATTGTTATGGTGAGGTATAGTCACGTTGCTGTTGTTTTACGAGTGTTACACTGTTTGGCTAAGCTGCAGAGTCACTCTAATTGTGTAATTAAGGACTGGAGCACACTTAGAAGGACTACCAGGTGTTTGTTTGCTGATGCTTCTTTCCCTCTCTGTGTAGTCACAATACCAAGACAACGACCTGGCTCGACCCACGACTGGCAAAGAAAGCAAAGCCTCCTGAAAAATGTGAGGATGGAGGTAAGACTGAGTTCGTTCATGAATCACACAGAAGAGTAAACAGACCCTAGCTGAGCTGTGAGACATTAGCCTCTCTCTCTCTGGCCCGCCTGTCTAATGGCTCACAGGAGACATGCTGAGAGCCCATCAGCGTGTCATCTCACACAAGCAATCCCAGCACCACTTTTTGCATTGGGCACGGCACGTATGTCCATGTCAGGATGGTGGCTTCCCACAACTCTCACATCAGAGGGAAAGATAACAAGTCATTTTCCATATAGAGCTTAATAATACCTGCACCCCCATCGTTTCCTCTGCACTCAGCCTTCTGATCTCTTCTCTGCCCAAACACGCATGTAAATGCAGCCAGACTTCTTGACCTACCTGGGATTTGGCTTCTCAGAAAATCACCGTCAGAAAACCAGACCCCCTGGTATCAAGCACATGGGTGATTTGCATCTGTTCAAGCTGTCTCTGATATGCCTGTCTGATTCTCCGCAGAGCTTCCATATGGCTGGGAGAAGATTGAGGACCCACAGTACGGGACTTATTATGTGGAGTGAGTATGCTCATATAATTTATGGTCCAGTAACAATGATGAATGCCACATTTTTGTCCACAACATCTTGGTTTGCTGTATGCTGAAGATTTCCGTTGCTCGTTTGGCTTTGTCTTTTTTTTTTCATTTAATGTCTTTTTAAATCCAGCTTAAAACATAGCATAAAGGGATTGTAACCCTCATCCCCATCCAAAGGAAACACAAAACAATTTCAGAAATAATGAAAGTAATGCACCTTACTTGAGTTTTATGATTTGTTATACACAGTGTTGGGAGTAATGCATTACATGTAATGCGTTATGAGTTATGTAATCAGATTAAAGTAAAGTAACGCAACATCCAAGTTACTTTTTCAAATAAGTAACTTTTAAGTTACTTTGTTTTCCCATGTATTGACTGACACCTCTCCTGTCCCCTTGGTGAGAGAAATCGGGAGCAAGTGCATAGGCATTTTGTGTGATGATGGCTATTGTACATGATGGCTATTGTAGTTCTGGACTAAATGTGAGCAGGCATTTATCTCACTTGTACAAAAACAGATTCAATATTCCTCAATATGCGTAAAAACACTGACATACACACTCAGAATGTTACGCAAACCTGCAATAAATGAAATTTTAAATAATACATAATTTATCATCATTTTACTTTTGGTGTAAAAGTTTTGTTTTTTGAGGTTACTTTTGTCTGTAGAGAAAAAAAAAATGAAAATGGATCCTTTTACTAATAGTATGTAGGCTATTAATAATAAATCTTAACTAGGGTTGCCAACCGTTCCGTATATTACTGAATCGTCCCATTGAGCAGTGACTCATTCATAAGCATGTATAAAAGCATATGAAGTTTAAGATTTAGAATTCTGTTTTAAACCCATAGTGAACATAGTTTGCCCCATATAGGCCGCATTGTAGTCTAGGCCAGGTATATGCAGGCAAATGCTGTATGACCACCTAGTTTTAAAGGGATTTTGCCTATGCCCAACCAGCCATGCTAGAAAACATGCCTGAGGGAAGACGTGATCAAAAAAGGGAAGTGTTATTTCACTATTGTAAGGTAATGTTGTTAAATAGAGAAAAACATTGCATTTAGCCTTAGTAACTTTTAGCATATTCTTAACCTTGGACTGCATTTTTGTTAGTCTTTTTTCACAGAAACACAAAATGACCAATAAAGTCTTGATCACCACCAGCAGCATATACTAATATTTTCATTCATACATGGTTGCAAAAACATTTTATTTCTGAAGTGCCAGTGTTTAAAAATTGCTTTACTGACAGATGTGTATATATTACGGCTGTCAATGTTAACGCATGCGATTAATTCAAAATCCTTAACGCGTTAATATAATTTAACGCATATTTAATGCAAAAAATTACTGAAGCATGTGAAATTGTGTCATAACGTAATTTATGTCACGCAGTTAGATAATCTTAAAGTCCATGCTGATTATATCAGAGATGGCAGAGAGAATTATTCATTCCAGTGTCTGTTTCACTTTAAAACACAAACTCTCTCTATCACTGGATCTGAAGAGCATGAGCCCTCCCGCATCACGCTATTCCTGTCTGAACAGAACGTCAAAACATCCCACCGCTGTATGGCCAGATGATATGAAAACTATGTTTCTCGGCTGGATAAAGCAAACCAGCTTCTTGCTTTGAAAGTTTTGGTGGATGAGGATTGCAATCAAAGTAAAGACGGTTGAGGTGACGTACAGAAGCACGCGTGAGTCCGTTATATTGATGGACAAACAAATCATGTATGAGTGCTCTCGACGCACTGATCACACATTTTATTTATGCACAGACACATTTCAGTATATTCACGTTGTTTTCACACACATTCAGGATAATGTTTGGATTTGTCCTGTGTATGTTGCCATGTACTTTAGTATACAGTATATGCAGGTCAAGGCGGTTTAAGGTCCTGTTCAGTATGATTTGTCTAAAATGTAAACAAGATCTTTGCTGTTGCACATACATACTATACTATATAATTCTGAAACGTTTTTTTTTTTTTTTTATGGGTGCTTTGGTGCACATAAACATATGAATTATATAAAAAATGTCTATTTTGGAAAGACATTTTTACAAATTTACCTTGAAAAAAGCTGAAAAAAACATGTTTTGTGAAAATCACACTTCAATCTGATGGTTTACTTTGCTGGATATAGGCAATGATGGCAAAATGGACGTGTTAAACAAGATAAATGGTGTATGCTTCATTTCACACTAAGTGTGCGATTAATCGCGATTTAAAAAATGTATGTGTATGTATGTGTTGACAGTCCTAGTGTATATATGTATGTGTGTGTGTTATATATATAATATAATATAATATAATATAATATAATATAATATAATATAATATAATATAATATAATATAATATAATATAATATAATATAATATAATATAATATAATATAATATAATATAATATAATATAATATAAAAAAACTGGGCTATTCATGGCAGCCCAGATGCTAATACGTTTAAGCATCATGTTCAGTATGAAGTAAGATTGTAGTACCTGGGATTTTGAGAATCCGTGTTTTTGTAAAAATATTTAAGATTAAAAAAACTGGATATAAACAAAGTTTTTTTTTGCCAGTTTTCAAGACATTTATAAATAGTTTTCTTTAATTTCACTCACATTTCTGCTAATTAGATAATAAAATTATTAAAAATGCACAAAATGTTCTCAGACTTTTGGTTGCTTAATTACTGAAAAAATGCAGATATATTATATTATATTATATTATATTATATTATATTATATTATATTATATTATATTATATTATATTATATTATATTATATTATATTATATTATATTATATTATATTAATTATATTATATTAATTATATTATATTATATTATATTATATTAATCAAATTATATAATAGTAAAAATATAAATATTATAGTATTAATATTATATAATAATCTATAATAAATTAAAAATATTTAGCTATGATTAAAAAAGTACACTAAGAGATTCAGTAAAAAAAATTCACTCACCTTGTTATGCTAATAATTTTTAATAACGATATATAATTAAAAGAAATACACAAAATGTCTTAGATGTCTTAACCCCTGATTATTGAAAAAATATACATTTTCGGCATAAATTAGTACGTTTCTGAAATGACAGACTGCTCAATATCACTTATCGATCATCATATTGGCTGGTTTTGCTAATTTTCTGTGGGATATTGTAGATGTTGGAAGGACAGCCGAGGGCTTTCGGAAGCGAATATGGGATTTGATTTTAATGCCATTTATTTTGCGTGAGGTCAATCCCTGTTGTGCCATGATATTTATGCAAGGAGGTAAATAAAACATTATTTTAGATTTGAATATGGCTTGGCACAGGGCCTCATTACGCTCTGCCTGAATTATCACAAATAGGAACTATAGTAGTCAGATGAGAGCACTCAGTCTCTCTCTCTCTCTGTGGATTGGGAGGATAAGTCTCAGCATGAGTCACACACAGCAAAAGCACAAACAGTACCTTTCTTCTACAAATTCGCAGCACACCGACTGGTTTTGCAAGGAATCTGTGACTGTTAAAAGCCTTCCCAAGGTGCAGTCAGCACTGGCAGGTACAACAGTTAAAGCGCTGTCACACAATGAAGATGAACTGCTTATTTCCCTTTGCGTGCAACCTGTGGGGTGGGAGGGGCCGTGTGTTAGGATAAAACGGCACACTCCAGCACTGAGCCAGAACCTCTGCAGAGGAAATGCATGTGCTGTGAAGCTTGTGTCTCTGGAAAGGCTTGCCAAGGTAATATTGATTCATTTCGGCAGCTAACAAACAAGAAAACAAATGTGGCGTTTGTAGAGGAGAGTGTACTGCAATTACAGAGGGTTTGAAATATGGCTGATCTGTGTGGTATCAAGGATGTTTTTGCAATGTTTTTAATGAGAATTTCAGAAGGTCCTGAAAAGTTTCACTGCAGAAAATGTACTATTTTCTTTATAAATGTTCTTGTGTTGTAAAAACATCCTTATTAAAACAAGATCGATTCTAAAGTCAGCATGAAAATTGACCCTATTGCAAACTATTTATCTCTGCATGGTTATTCCAAAGGAAAAAAAAAGTTTTTCTTCATAATTTGTCTTAATAATCTTTAATCAAATCAACTTTATTGTCCTCTGGTGTCATTTGGGGCATACAAACTACTGGATAATTTTAACCAATAGCGAAATGGGTACTTTAGGCATTGTTTTAACAAACTCACTTTGTTCTGCCTCCATTCTGCTATGTAACTCCATTTCCAATGCAAGTCCTACTAATGTTGAATGTAGAATTTCCTGTTTTATTTAAATATGTCACATTGTGGAAGTAAGAACAATTCACATTAACTTAAATATATTTAAGAGAATATATACTACAATAAATTTACAGTACCTCATTGGCAATTTATTTTCTGTTTTCTAACAAAATTTAGTGAGGTTTATGGTAAAACCAACAACAACAAATCTCAATACGGGTAAGAAAAATGAACTTTAAGAGATGTTCTCTGAAAACAAGTCTTATTAATTTAAATATTTTCACTTCCCAGGTAAGGTAAGGCAAAATAATACTAAAGTACTGATTGAGAAAATAAAATTTTTTTCCAGTGTTTAGTTAAAGATTTTATGGCAGATTGTGTCTTCCCAACATTGTGTAGTTGAAAGGGTTGCTTGCTTTCTTAGTTTTTCCAGGTTACTGTTTCAGTATGTTTATTTTTCTGTTCATTCACTAAATGTCTGTGGTAAAGGAAAAAGTGACTGCCTGTTTAGCAGATGACAAACAAGAAGAGGTGCATGAGCACAATGCCTTACCGTTTGGCTCTGATTTGGTTTTGTTCCTTCCTTTATTCATATCTTTAAAAGGCTGTTTGCATGAGCAGATAAGCATCACCACTGTTCTCTTTACCCTGAGGGTTTGTGCTAGCGTGTATGTCATTGTATCTGCCATCTTTGGTCCTTTGCACTGACTGTCTCACTCTTTCCTCCAGCCACATCAATCAGAAGACTCAGTTTGAGAATCCGGTGCAGGAAGCCAAAAAGAAACTCAGCCAGGATACGTCTCCAACCAGTCAGCCAATAGCAGTGACCGCAGGAGCAGTACCAACGCCCTTAAGTAAAACTCTAACTTTCTTCTGCATTATTCCTCCATTTCCTACTACCTATATTTTATTTTTTTGCCACTTTATGTATCTACTTTAAAGGGATAGTTCACCCAAAAATGAAAATTCTGTCATCATTTACTCACCCTCAAGTAGTTCCAAACCTGTATGAATTTCTTTGTTCTGCTGAACACAAAGGAAGATATTTTTGTAACCAGATCTCGACCCCCATTGACTACCATAGTAGGAAAATAAATACTATGGTAGTCAATGGGGGGTAAGATCCGCTTGGTTAAACATTCTTCCAAATATCTTCCCTTGTGTTCAGCAGAACAAAGAAATTCATACAGGTTTGGAACTACTTGAGGGTGAGTAAATGATGACAGAATTTTCATTTTTGGGTGAACTATCCCTTTAGTAAATTTTTTTTTTTTAATCCCTATGATGGCACAGCTGAATTTTCATCAGGCAATACTGTCTTTAGTGTCACATGATCCTTTAAAAATCATTTAATATGCTGATTTGTTGCTCAAGAATTATTTCTTAATTTTGTCAATCCTCAAAACACCTGTGCTGCTATTTTTTGTGGAAACTAACTAACATTTATTTAAAATGGACTTTTTTTGTGACAGTGTAAACATCTTCACTGTCACTTTTGATCAATATAATGCATCCTAGAGAGGATCGAGTTTTTGTTTTTCCCAGCATTGGTGACAGGAAGCAATTCAATGGGAATGAGATCAGGAAGTGACAAAAGTCACTTGCAATGTTTCCTGCATTGGCATGTAATACTTCTGTCCTCACTGAAAATGAATATTGTGTGAAGCAACAACACACCAGCTGAACATACTTCATGCTTAATATGAAGTTGGTGTCGCAGGATTTGAGACTTCAGAGCCAGCTGGCGTGATGTGACAAAAATAGAAACCAAGCGACCATCAAAATATCTAGTCACGCATTGCTTGTCAAGGTCATTGCTTGTTAGGACAAAAACACAGATAAGCATGCAACAGAAATTATTTATTTCCTGATGCTTTATCACACAACACACTCTCAGAAAAAAAGGTACAAAAGCTGCCACTGGGGCAGTGCCCTTTCAAAAGGTACTAATATGTACCATTTAGGTACTAATATGTATACTTTAAGTATAAATGTGTACCTTTTGAAAGGGTACTGCCCCAGTGACAGCTTTTGTACCTTTTTTGTACACCTGATTAGTACATGGTTGATTTAAGTAGAGCATATCCATCAGCATCTGTGGTTGAATTCTGTCATCTAGCATGTGTGTTTTAGCATCTGTATGTGTATTTATTTGTGACCGCGTACTTGCTTAGTTTCACTCACCTGCACCAGCTTTTGTATGTTTAACATTTAACATCCTTGTTCTGTCGTCTAAGGTGACACTAAGCAGTAGCTCTGTCTCTTTCATTTTGCCGTTTTCTCTGTTTTTCTTGTTTACAAGAGGTGTTTGCTCACATATCAGGTTCTAAAGCATCAGATTAAACACACACATACACACTCGTTCTGTGTCCCAATTTGCATGCTGTCTGTCCTAAATAGGATGCAAAATAAGAGTACACTGAAAAGTTTAGTAATGGCTTACTGCTAATGCTAATTAAATAGTGCTAATGCTAACATACAAACACAAACAGTATGTAACAAGAAGGTCTGCAGTATCAGGATGCTAAACAAGGGTGCGTTAATGGACCCTTCGTTAAGCCCCGCCTTTCGGCTTTCGAGCCTGGCAAGTCATTTACAGTAGCACCGTGTCAGACATTTCCCAGGAGATAATTAGTGATTTTTGACGAACAGGTGAAATATCTGAGAGAGCAAGACAAAAGGAACTGCAGTATGCATTTGAGGGATATATCCACGACATAATATGCAACCGATTAGAAAATAATTTTAACAAAATTGAAGCTAAAGCTCCCAGCAGCCGCCTCATACGCTGACCATTCAAATGGGAAACACAGTTTATTGAGGAAAAGCTTTGTTCATCCACAGCAGGTTAAGTGAAATTTGTGAAAATAACCTAATAATTATAAATCAAACAGCTTATCCATAAGTCTTGTGGAATAAACACAAGACATTAGCCTGACCACTTTGCAATGATAACATTCTCCCGCTTATATTTTTAGCGTGCCAGGCTAATGTTACTCCCTCTTGCCTTTAATCATATTATTTCACATTCAAATATATGCATTATGAACAAAGAACCGTCATTATTTCCAAGCAATTATGTGCTGAGTTAGCTAGCTAACCTAACGTTACCTGTCAGATTGTCCTACCCAGGCTTTACTGCATATGCATACATCAATATTACATCATTGTTGTCATGATAAATAACACAAAATTACTGTACTTGCATTATTATAAGGGTAGGTTTAGGGTTGGGGAAAGTGATGTTAATAAAGCCATATACCACGTTAATATCACGCTGGAAGCACAATCTGATAGGTAACGTTAGCATTTTTCGGATTTTGTCAGATTTTGCTAACGTTATTAGGTTTCAATGGGAGGTAGCAAACTCTGAACACCAGCATTTCTCCCCTTGGGTTTTAGGTTTCGGGAAGGGAAAAAAATTCCACCACCCCGTCCAAACTTTTAGGATACCGGGTATCAGATTAACACAATCCATAAACACAACGCTTCGGCATGTTTCCCTCGCTGGAAAGCTTGCTTGACAGACCTCCCGCGCCTAGTAACAGTTGCTAAACCACGATTGGCCTGTGACGGTTTTCGGGTGTGGCTTAGCGAAGGGTCAATTAGATCAAAAATATAGTAAAAACAGTAATATTGTAACATATTATAATTGAATACATTTTAAAATTTAATTTAATCATGTGATTGCAAAGCTGAATTTTCAGTATCATTACTCCAGTATTCAGTGTCACATGATCCTTCAGAAACAATTCTAGTATGCTGAGTTGGTGATCATGAAACATTCTAAATATTAATATTGTATTTCAGTGTTTTTGTAAAAATGTAAAAGTCTTTACTCTCACTTTTGATCAGTTTTAATGCTTTGCCAAATAAAAGTATTAACTTCTTTCCAAAAAAATAAATAAATAAAAATAGAAAAACATACTGAGCCCAATTTAATTAATTTATTTTATAATTTTTTTTTTTATTTATGAAAAATCTTCCAAATAATGCTGTTTGTCCAAAGCTGTACCATTTTTGTAATACTAAAATACTAACATAATTTTGGTGTCTTTATTAGATTAGAGATCGATCATCATCCACTGCCTTGGCCCTCTATCCTGGAATTATGTCCTGTTTTATCTGAATGATTGCATTGAATGATATATTTTATATTTTGACCAGCCAACACCACATGACTTCAGTTCAGTTTCAGCTTGTTCAAGGTTGAACCAGACTTTGGCTGTTTGTTGTTTGGACTCCCTGAGCTTTGCTGTCTCCTGTGTGTTCCTGTGTCCTCTGAGCACTGATTTTGTCCTCCTATCCCCTATGGAAGGCTGGCGGTGGACGTCTGTTCTGTCTCATTAGTGAAAGCAGACGCTGCCCCCCTACTCTGTGCTCTGTTAGCTGGCCAAGACACTTTAATGAGTGGATGGTGACTGCCTAGCTGAGAATAGGACAGGGACGAGTGTGCACAAATGTAAGCAAAAATATAATGCAATCATGCATTGCTTTCAGAGAATAATCAGAAATTAACAACACCATTCTAAGACCAGTTATAAGAGTCATGACAAAATTCATGCATTTCATTAGTTTTATTCATATACTCAAGCAATTATAAAACAATTATAGCTCTTGCCAGTCCGCACTGCCACACTGTGTATGTATATACAGTGTTCATACTACACCTTTAATTACACTCCAACATTTCATAATCAGACTCGGTGACCCTTTATGCATGAGAAGCATAATAAAGTGAACATAAACACCAACCCTCCCCCTTTTCCCAGAATTCTCTCACCAGCCGAATGTAAAACAGCACTACAGGCAGAGAGAGCAGGAATGGAAGAATGGGTTTGTGTGTACCTGTGACCAACAACCAACTCACACACACTTGTGGCTCTGTGTGCCATGGATATTACAATCAACATAATCCTTTTCATAGGGCCAGTCCAACTCATCAACGTGGCTATTATGCAAATCCAATTCCCACCACACATGGTGAGATATCCATTCCTGCTCTCCTAATGAGATTGATGTGGCCTCATCTGATGCTGCTGGAACTCTCAAATGAGACAAGAAAAAAAATTAAACTGCTGTGTTATAAATGACAGCAAATTAGTGTGCGATCTGCCATTTACAGCTGATTCAGAGTCCGTGTTGAACACCTTCATTTTAAAGGGATAGTTCACCCAAAAAATGAAAACAATATGGAACAAACTTTTGAAAAAACTAGAAGCAAAAGATCAAGACTGATCTAACACCAGAGGTGAAATGATGTACAGACACTCAAACCTTGTGAGAAAAAAAAAAATGACACTTATAATGTAGAGTTTAGAAATGTCAGATGTCTTTTTCTCCCTGTTTTTATTCATCAAACAGGTGAAACTGTAAAGTGCTACTTTTCAGTCTGTATTGTTTCATAACTCTGTGATTATCTGATGTAAGTGCTCAGTGCTTTTGCGCTTCACATAATTTGAGTAGCAAAAACGGGCTCTTTTATTTAATGGCTACTTTCTACACATCATTTCCACAGTCCTGCAGGGGATTTTTGTAATATCTAATAATTGTGGAATGGAGTATGGAAATGTGCAATATTCACCTCAGGAATCGACGTATAATGATACCCAAAACTACTTTGCATTATTTGAGTAGTCTTTTTGTTGTTGTTGGTTATTCTTTTATACACTCCCGATCAAAAGTTGTTGTTTTTTTAATAAACAAATACTTTTATTTAGCATTAGCAAGGATGCATTAACTTGATCAGAAGTGACTGTAAATACTTTTACATTTCTATTTTTTTTTTTTATCTTTCTATTCATCCTGAAAAAATTTATCATGGTTTCCACAAAAATATTAAGCAGCACAACTGATAATAATAAGTGTTTATGGGTGTTTTCACACCTATGGATTATTTGTTTTGTTCTGAAACAGGGACTGAATTTGTTACAATGTTGCATTTTCTTCTTGGTTCGGTTCGGTTTCACATGGAAACATTTCAAAGTGTACCAAAATGTGTTCATGCAAGTCAAATGCGAGGTTCACCTGTCTTCTTAGTGGTCAGAGTTTTCTCTGCGTCACTCATCAAAATGATTGGCAAGTTCACTCCGTGAGCTTATTGTGGGTTTATTCGTAACTGTCAAGACACACGCAAATACTATACAAATGTAACGGTCATTCTTGCTGTTAAATCACTACATTCGTAATACTGCGGCAAATTCAAATGCACTCTCTCTAGATCTCCCAGCGCTGTTTAGTAGGCTGTGTCGAGACCACATATGAATGTCATAATGCAAGTAGAGCGGGAATGATGGCTTTGTTGGGACAGCACAGAGAAGCGCAATTACAAAACATTTAAAGGTGCCCTAGAGGTGCCTTTTCAAAAGATGTAATATAAGTCTAAGGTGTCCCCTGAACATGTCTGTGAAGTTTCAGCTCAAAATACCCCGTAGATTTTTTTTTTTTTTTTTTTAAACGGCTAACGGCTAATGCTACACTGTTGGAGAGATTTATAAAGAATGAAGTTGTGTTTATGCATTATACAGACTGCAAGTGTTTAAAAATGAAAATAGCGATGGCTCTTGTCTCCGTGAATACAGTAAGAAACGATGGTAACTTTAACCACATGTAACAGTACATTAGCAACATGCTAACAAAACATTTAGAAAGACAATTTACAAATATCACTAAAAATATCATGTTATCATGGATCATGTCAGTTATTATTGCTCCATCTGCCATTTTTCACTATTGTTCTTGCTTGCTTACCTAGTCTGATGATTCAGCTGTGCACAGATCCAGACGTTCTGCCCTTGTGTAATGCATTGAACATGGGCTGGCATATGCAAATATTGGGGGCGTACACCCCGACTGTTACGTAACAGTCGGTGTTATGTTGAGATTCGCCTGTTGTTTGGAGGTCGTTTAAACAAAGGAGATTTATATAAGAAGGAGGAAACAGTGGAGTTTGAGACTTACTGTATGTCATTTCCATGTACTGAACTCTTGTTATTTAACTATGGCGATGTAAATTAAATTTTTGAATCTAGGGCACCTTTAAGATGAAGAGACACTCTTTGGTTTTCAACTACGGTAACGAATGTGCTCACTCACAGAATCAGACACTACTGCTTTTTATATAACACATTTCCCGTTATGAATTATGATATTGTTTGGTTCGTTGGTCCGTTGGGCCGGATTGCTTTCACATCTCAAGTGAACCGCTCCAGAGTTCTTTTAAAGCACCTCTTCAAGGAGGTCTAGGTACGCTTGTTTGGTACACTTTTGGTGCGCACCCAAGTGCGATTGTTGCATTCACACCTGCCCAAACGAACCGCACCAAATTGTCTATTGAGCAAGTTACCTAAAATAAACCAACGTTCGCTGCATCAAACGCATCTTTAACAAATATAAGTCTAAAATTACAAGGCTCAGCCACACATTGCAATGTCAGTACTAAACTACTGCAAGCAAACACAGACAACCTTGGCATGGTGACCTAATGAAATTCACATAACAGACAAAAAGAAAAAAATTTATACACTACACAGTCATTTTAGTAGCATTTTCCGGGGCTTCTTTTCAGGGAATTCATCCACAGTGTCGTTGCGATTAACTTCTCCACGCTCTCTTTCCTCTTTAAGGCCCCCCTTTTATGTTTGTATTGATGTCCATCCTTTTTTACAACTAGCTATGGAGACATGACATGCAGGACAATATATTTATCACGGCCACAAATTATGAATTTGTTCCCTCGTTTTAATTAAATTGTGGCCATGAATTACGAATTTGTTCTGTTTTTTTAATTAAATCAAAACAAGGGATCGAACAGCGTTTCCATGATTGAATAAAATGAGGGAATTAATTCTTAATTCATGGCTATGATTATAAATATATTTTTTCCCACATCATTTGCAGGACTCCGTACAAATCTACGGCAGCCACAGGGTTCAACAATAACAAATATACACAAGAAATAACTCTGTGTACAATGCAGTTCAGAGTCAATGAATATTTTTAATCACTCAATTTAGATTTGTGTGGCAATTCTGATTCAATGCAGTGGAGTTGTTGGTCAACTGAGCGAGTTTTGAGCCGTACAGGCAGTGAAGGAAATGATGTCATAGCTTTATGGAGCCCATTTGCTATGCCAGTGTAGAGCACCAAATCAACATATTAAATTGATTTCTGAAGGATAATGTGAAGTAATGAATTAATGATGCTGAAAATTCAGCTTTGCCATCACAGGAATAAATTACTTTTTAAAACATAGTAAATAAGAAAACAGTTATTTTAAATTGTAATAATATTTTTATATTTTATAGTAGTTCAACTCGGAGGGGTCACTAAGGCAACATAATTTCTACAGCTGGCAAATTTGCATGTGCTAACTGATCCCACAAATTGGTTTAAGAAAAAAAAAGAAATCATTATCAGCTCATCAGAGAACATTTTATCAGATGAAAACATTGGCAAATGTTGCTTGAGCATTTGCTTAGTGGTTATTAATTAAAAGTTAAGCGAACACTCTCATGAATATACTGCTCTGAGGGTAAATGGAGAGGAGTAATTGAGGTAGTGTAATAAATGGACTGCGATGATTAATTGAAGTGTATGTGGATATTTACAGAACAATCCCACTATCATTCACTCATTTAGTAATGTATCTTTTACTCTGTCTATTTCTCTCTCAGTTGCATTATTCAATATGAATGACTAATGGAATCCAGACTTCCCTCTTTTGCTGTAGCTCTCTCTGTGCCACTGCTTCTTTCTGAGCCTGTTTTCATGATGGCTTTTGTAGTGCAGTAATAAGCACTGCAGAAACAGTTCAGATTAAAAGAGAACTTCATCAATTTTGACAAACGTTTGAAATTTTTATACCAACAGCTTGCTTAGAAGTACATATACACCTTGTCTAGAAAACAAGCTTTAAATTGTTAGTCTCACATACTCGCTCTCACTCTGTCTTTTAGATGAAGCTGGTTTGAGAGGATTCACACGGGACCCATCTCAGTTGCAGGGTGCTATCCTGCGCACAACTCTGAAGAAGAGTCCTCAGGGCTTCGGTTTCACCATCATCGGTGGAGACCGACCAGATGAATTCCTTCAAGTGAAAAACGTACTGAGAGATGGACCCGCCGCACACGATAACAAAATTGCTTCAGGTAAATCCGCTTGGCTCCTGTTCATTTAGCTTTGAGGCAACTTGTTGCATGTTTTATGAATATTGATTAACCATCAAGTAATTAATTTGATCTAAGTATAGTTAAACGCATTAACACCCTGGCTCAATCTCGGATGCCACATCCATTTCTTGGCACATTGCTGGGTTACCAGATTCCAAGTAAATAATCCTGTGAAAGTGCCCACAGCGGGATCGCATAGATAGCGATAGAATAAATCAGAATCAGTGGGTGAGCATCAGGGGAACTGGCTTTCCTGCAGAGTCGCGTTTGGCGATAATTGCAGCGCTTACACTAACACTCAATACCCTCTATTACAACATAAGGGAAACAACTGCCAGTATACTTCAACTCCCTGGAGTCATCAGTTCATACATAGAATTGTAAAACAGTTTAACCGAGATATACATTTAATTCTGGATTCAAGTGCGGTGCAATAAACATGCTTCAGCTGGCTCAAAGAGGCATGCCAAGAGGTAAATTCATCTGCATCCAATTTCTTTATGCAAATTCTTACGTTTTGTCAACAAGCTATCAAAAAAGCCATTGAGGGCTGTTTATGAGCATCCTTTTGAGTTGACCTGGCAAAACATTAAATTATAAATATATTTTAATTGTAGATTCTCACTATTTACTTGTGTTGGTATTTGTCTTGCACTGCCAAACTTTTGACTTGCAGCATAAAGTCTTGTCCTCAACTCATTTAAGCTTATTTTGGCCACTTAGTAGAAGAGACCATCTGATTGGCACGTAAAGCAATCAAGAACAGTTTGTTTCATTCTTATGTGTTGCTTAAAGGGTTAGTTCACCCAAAAATGAAAATTCTGTCATTTATTATTAATCCTCATGCTGTTCCACACCCGTAAGACCTTCGTTAATCTTCAGAACACAAATTGAGATATTTTAGTTGAAATCCGATGGCTTCGTGAGGCCTGTATAGGGAGCAATGACATTTCCTCTCTCAAGATCCATAAAGGTACTAAAAACATATTTAAATCGGTTCATGTGAGTTCAGTGGTTCAATATTAATATTATAAAGCGACGAGAATATTTTTTTGAACACCAAAAAAACCCAAAATAACGACTTATTTAGTGATGGCCGATTTCAAAACACTGCTTCAGGAAGCAACGGAGCATAATGAATCAGTGTATCCAATCTGCTGTTAGATATAATAATAGATTGTTGTGGCCAGAATTCACATTATTTTCAAAAGTTTGGGGTCAGTAAGATCTTTTTGCTCTCTCATTCTCAGAAAGGCTGGTTTTGTTTGATCAAAAATACAGGAAAACAAATAATATTGTGAAATAGTATTACAATTTCAAATTGCTTCCTATTTTAATATATTTTTAAATGTAATTTATTCATGTGTTGGTAAAGCTGTATTTTCAGTATCGTTACTTCTGTCTTCAGTGTCACATGATCCTTCAGAATCCACAATCTTGATGCTCAAGTAACATTTCTGATTATTATCAATGTTGAAAACAGTTTTGCTGCTTAATATTTTTGTCGAAACTGTGATACATTTATTTTTCAGTATTCTTTGATGAATAGAAAGTAAAAAAAAAAAAAAAACAGCATTTATTTGAAGTTGCATGAAGATAGCCAGACAGATCGGAACTGATGATTTCATTCAGTGCTTGTTGTTTTATGCAATATTCATCAGGCCGGTCAGTGAGAAGTAATTTATATTTTTGTTAACATACATATAAGCTCACCATGATCTGAAAACTAATACCATCATGGCTAGTTGTAGACCTGGCCCAGTTACTTGTGAGATCCAGGCGATTGGAAAGAAACATTGATGCTTGTGGCGCTTTGACAGGATGTGTTTTCCATGCCAATATTACTGTATAAGCAGCAGGATGACTCGGGTAGAACAGTCACTTTCAAGAACTGAAGCGAGCCTGGAAGGATGCCATTGATTGGTCAGGAGTAGAAAAGGATGCAGGAATCCCCCAACGTTCTCCGTATTGATCAATAGACACACTTCCCATTAGATAGACTGCACCAACTGAGCGGATCATTGACTTTAGCTCGAGTAATGTTTATGTGGGCACTGCCTCTTTATCACTGCATATCATACTCATACACATTCCCCCATGAACAGAACAGAAGGAGCCAAGACAGCTTTCATTGCTGGAATCAGAATGAACAGTTTAAACTCTCTGGCAGGATTTGTGTTTGAGCTGAAATTGACACAGTAGCCATGTTCCAAATCCTAGTGAGCTGCCTTGCTATCTATTGTGTAGGTGCACAGCTACCTCCTTTTTTTAAAGGAGTCGTTGATTATGATTTCACATTTTTAACTTTAGTTAGCATGTAATGTTGCTGTTAGAGCATAAGCAATGTATGCAAAGTTGCGACACTCAAGGTTCAATGCAAAGGGAGATATTTTCTTTTGCAGAAATCGCTTGTTAGGGACTACAATGAGCTTCTTCCTGGGTTGGTGACATCACAAACCCCGAAATTTACATAAACCCTACCCCCGAGAACACGCAACAAAGGGGATGAGGCCATGTTGGGCTGCTTTAGAGAAGAGGAAGAGTTGTTGTGTGAGTGTTGTTACCATGCTGTCGTTTTACACCGGACTGCTTCACAAACGAGGGTCAATTCAACGCTAGATTTGCACAAAAGATTAACATGACGGCACATGCTAGTCGATGAGTTGAATCAACTCCACAGCAACTACATACATTTATCCACTATCAGTTCAGAAACCTCTAGTTGCATTCTAAATGTTGCAACTTCTTCCTGAGTCTCTCCATCAGTGTCCGACTCTGGTTTGAAAAATGTAAGGCTGATCACATTTGCTGACAATCATCATTTTGGCTGCATGAGATTCTCCAGTTTTGTTGAGCAACCGAAGTGTGAGCTGTTAAAACACCGCCCTCTTCTGGAAAGTGGGCAGGGAGCAGCAGCTCTTTGCATTTAAAGGGACACACACAAAAATGGCGTGTTTTTGCTCACACTCAAATAGGGGCAAATTTGACGAGCTCTAATAAATGATCTGTGGGGTATTTTTGGGGTACATTCTGGGGACACCAGAGAATTATATTATTATATTATATCTTGTAAAAATGGCACTATAGGTCCCCTTTAATAAGAATTAATTATGAACAGTTTTTGTTGGTACTTTTCAGTAATGAAAAAATATATTTTTCACTAGAATTGATGCAATGCGTTCTGGAAGTACCTTAAACATTCATGAAATGTAATGGAATGGACTGTAATGACTGTGGTGAAATAATAGAAATTCTAGATGAAAATCTTAAAGTTAACAAAAGCTTAAATGAAAATTAGAAATATTGTCTTGGTGACTAATTGAAATAAAATAAGTTGAAGTACTAAAATTACTAAAACTAAAGAAAACATAAATTAAAGCTAAATAGAAATATATAAAAGTACAAAAATACAATTATATACAAAAGCATAACAAAATAAACAGTGAAAATATGAAAATAAAAGCTAATTAAAATATTCATAAATACTATAATAGTATATAAATAATACTAAAAGCACACATTACACACAAAAATTGGGTAAAAAGTGGATTTTAATTAGATGGAACAAATTGTCAGTACAAAATAAATGTCATTTTTACTGGGCTTGTCATGTGATGATGCCTTACATGTAGGCCAAAACAAGGTGTTTTACAAGGCATAAAAAATTTGCTCCATTCTGTTTGGAACAGCTTTTGCATCAGGATTGCTAAACATGTTGTCTTGGTAGGCAGCACACTAGGGTTTTGAACAGAACCGACATCTGCTTCATTCTTGCTCATTCTTCCTCTCTTGTTTAGGTGATGTTATAGTGGACATAAACGGTGCATGCGTGCTGGGCAAGACCCATGCAGATGTGGTGCAGATGTTCCAGTCCATTCCTGTGAATCAGTATGTGGATATGGTCTTGTGCCGTGGATACCCACTCCCAGAAGACACCAATTCCAGCGAAGAGGGCACAGGCGACATAATGACTGCCATGCCGGGGATGGATGGGCAGCCCATCCATTCAGACGGCACCCCCTCCCTGCAGGACGTACATTACATGACTACCGATGGCAGACACCCGGCTGCAGCAATGCCTAACGGACGCTACCCAGAGGCAGGGGACACAACCCTACTGCAGCCCGAGCTGATCAGCGTGCCTTTGGTAAAGGGGCCGAGTGGATTCGGCTTTGCCATCGCAGACTGTCCGCTGGGTCAGAAGGTGAAGATGATTCTGGACGCGCAATGGTGCCGAGGTCTGCTGAAGGGGGATGTGATAAAGGAAATTAACAGGCAGAACGTACAGACCCTCTCCCATGCGCAGGTGGTGGACATCCTCAAAGACTTGCCTGTGGGCAGCGAGGTCAACGTGCTGGTGCTCAGAGGAGGTCAGTGATGGAGAGAGTGTGACCAATTACATCCAAAATATTTTGACTGCACCCCTATTGCATGCCAGATCTGGCCCTAGTGAGAGTTAAAAGGATAGTTCTCACAAATATGTATATTCTGATAGCATTTTCCAGTTATTAGTTGTCATCATTTAGTCCCCTCCACAATTATTGGCACCCTTAGTAATTATGAGCAAAAGCAGCTGTAAAAATAAATCTGCATCGTTTATCCTTTTGATCTTTCATTAAAAAAATTCACAAAATTATAACCTTTCATTTAAGGAAAATAATTGAAAGTGGGGGGAAACCTACATTATGAAATAAATGTTTTCTCCAAAACACGTTAGCCACAATTATTGGCACCCTTTTATTCAAAACTTTTTGCAACCTCCTTTTGCCAAGATAACAGCTCTGAGTCTTCACCTATAATGCCTGATGAGTTTGGAGAACACCTGACAAGAGATCAGAAACCATTCCTCCATACAAAATCTCTCCAGATCCTTCAGATTCCAGCTCCATGTCGGTGCTTCTTCTCTTCAGTTCACTCAACTCATTTTCTGTAGGGTTCAGGTCAGGGGACTGGGAAGACCATGGCAGAAGCTTCATTTTGTGCTCAGTGACACATTTTTGTGTTGGATTTGATGTTTGTTTTGGATCATTGTCCTGATGGAAGATCCAACCACAGCCCATTATTGGATTTCTAGCAGAAGCGGTCAGGTTTTGATTTTTTATCTGTTGGTATTTGATAGAATCCATGTATCTGAACAAGATGTCCAGGACCTCCAGCAGAAAAATAGAAAAATAGGCCCACAACATTAAAGATCCAGCAGTATATTTAACCGTGTGCATGAGGCACTTTTTATCCATGTGTGCACCAAACCCATCTGGTGGGTTTGCTGCCAAAAAGCTATTTTTTTTTAGTTTCATCTGACCATAGAAGCCGGTCCCATTTGAAGTTCCAGTCTTGTCTGACAACTGAATATTTTGGAGATTGTTTCTGGATGAGAGCAGAGGATTTTTCTTGAAACCCTCCGTTCATCCTCTCCAGGCAGATTTGTAACATCTTTAGTTGATTGGAACTTCTTAATTATTGCCTTGATAGTGGAAATGGGGATTTTCAATGCTTTAGCTATTTTCTTATAGACACTTTCTATATTGTGAAGCTCAACAATCTTTTGCTGCACATCAGAACTATATTCTTTGGTTTTTCTCATTGTGATGAATGATTAAGGGAATTTGGCCTTTGTGTTTCCTCATGTTTATACTCCTGTGGAACAGGAAGTCATGGCTGGACAATTTCATGTTCATGATCACCCTGGTGTGCTAAAAAATGTAAATATGAATGGGAATATACTTCAGAGATATTTTACTCATAAGAATTTCAAGGGGTGCCAATAATTGTGGCAAACATGTATTGGAGAAAAACATTTATTTCATAATGTGAGTTTCCCCCCACTTTCAACTGTTTTCCTTCAATGAAAGGTTAGAATTTTGTGAATTTTTTTGAATGAAAGATTAAAAGGATAAACAATGCAGATTTATTTTCACAGCCGCCTTTGCTCATAATTACTAAGGGTGCCAATAATTGTGGAGGGCACTATTGTTATTAATATGTTGAATTCGGTCTTATTTTTTATATTTTTAGTTTTCATTTTAATTTTAGGGTATGTTTTAGTAATGTTGTTATATAAAATATAGATGATCTTGAACTTAAAACTAAACTTAAAATGTTGCCTTGGGAACTAACTGAAATAAAATAAGTTTTAGTTGAAAAGTTTAGTTGTTTAAAAAAGCTAAAAAACTAATAAAAATGACAAAATCACATAATACATTTTTAATATTTCTGTTTAGTTTTAGCTTTAGTACTTCAACTTGATTTTCAGCTCCTTTTATTTCAGTTAGCTGCCAAGGCAACATTTCTAATTTTCCATTTCTAAGTTATCCATCTACTATTTATTTATTTATTTTATTTTATTTTTTTAAGATTTATTGCAATTAACAAAAAGGATTTTCATAGTTTTAGGGGCCATTTACACGACACCGTTTTCAACTAAAAACACGCTTTGGCTATTCATTTACACGACAGCAGCATTTTGAAAATGGGTTTCAAAGTGCAAGTTTTTTAAAACAATACCGTTATCATCTCCATGTGAACTACAAAAACCCAAATTTGTGAAAATGGTGATGTCATGCGCATGCATATTAAGTGTTCAGTCTAGTTTTTCTTTACAAAATGACATCGCCAACTACTGGTCTGGCAGCATAAAACTGTGTTTTTAATCATTTTCGCAGGTCCATATGAACAGGGATCGTTTTGACAACGTTGTCATCTGTTCGTGAAAAACTAAAGGGAAGACATTTCAGTTTTAGTACATTATTCTCGTGTAAACGTACCCTTAATAGTTAACAATAACAACTCTGTCATCATCCTCATGTCCTTTCAAACCTGAATGATTTTCTTTCTTCTTTGGAACATAAAATATTTTTTTAATACAGTGAAAGTCAACAGGGTCCAATAAATGATGATTGTTCCTCATTTCATTTTGAAATTTTTGTGTTCCACACAAAAAGAAATTCAGTCATACAGGTATGGAAGGACATGAGGGTGAGTAACTGATGATAGAAAAGGCAAACTCAGAGAGATAAAGTTAAGGAAAAAGAAAGTGATTTATGTAAACTGAAGATGTGTGAAGAAGAATAGCGCGAGAGACATAGCAGGGAGGGTGAGAGCTGAAGAGAGAGACGGTTGTGTTTGTGAGTGAGAGATCTGAACATCATATATCACTATGATACCGTTAACGCGTAAAGGAAAGAACGTTCACGCTTATGCGCCGTGACACTGAAAACAGATTGCACAATCTCGGTACAGCAGGTTACTGGGAGATTGATGTTGATGTGTTAAGTAATCGAGATAAAGTGATATCGTTCTTAATTACTCTTCATTTGGGTACAAAGTCTCTCATTACAACTTCAGTTTTTGCTGCTGCAGTTTGTGGACACTTTATCAATAGTTTATATACAGTAGTAGATGAAACTCAACAAAACAGTTGTTACACCAGTTCTACCATCTCCTGAACTTGCAGAGAAAACCCCCGACAGTGTTTTAATTGAACCGAAGCCTGTATTTGCATGCACAGCAGTGGGCACATAGCGGCTATACACACAGATCTATATTGCATCTAGTCTGTGGTTTGTCTGGAGCCCAAGTGAAAATATCAGGTTCTGTGTTCATTTGCTCACTTCCAAGATTCGCCTGTCACAGTGTTGCCATCAGGTTGTTGCTACAAAAGGTCAAGCGTATTCATAAGCAAGCTTCACTTCTCTGACTTATACAAACAAAATGATATGCTTGAAAATCTGCATGAAGCACAGCATACACTAGGTGTGGATGATCTACTTTTTTTTTTTTCTTTAATAAAGACCTTATTAGCATTGAAAGTTTACATGCTGGGCTTATGTATGGACTTACATAAACATGCCTGCCACAGGCCATCATACCCCACACTGTGTATATATATTATGTCATCTAATTTACTTTTCCAGGATACATAAATGCAGTGTGGAGTACACTGCCCCTTAGTGGCCACTGTTGATTTTTGATGTTTTGTCCACTGTATTAATATAAACCAAATTGAAATCCAGCTTCAGGAATGAAACGTTTTGGATTTTAATACTTTTTTTCTATTCTTCTACACTGCTGTTCAAAAGTTTGAGGTCTGTAAGATTTTTTTAATGCTATTTTAATAGATTTTAAAATGTAATTTATGTGATGACAAAGCTGTCAGCAGTCTTCAATGTCACATGATCCTTCAGAAATCATTCTAATAAGCTGATTTGGTGCTCAAGAAATATTTCTTATCTTTATCAATGTTGAAAACAGTAATGCTGCTTAATATATGTTTGTTGATGAACAGAAAGTTCAAATTTGAAATAGAAATATTGTATTTATTTATTTATAAATGTCTTTACTGTCACGTTTGATCAATTTAAAGCTGAATAAAACTATTATTTTCTTTAAAAAAAAAAAAAAATACTAACCCAAAACGTTTGAATGGTAGTGAATGTTATGTATTTCACATGGAGACAGATGTTGACATGATTAATATTTTGCAAACCTCTTCATATTGGTAATAATGGTAAATTGTGCAAAAAAAAATGTTAAAATACGTTCTCCAGGTTAATATACAGTGTTTGCAGTAAGTAAGCCATTTGTAGGCTGATTTCTATTGTTGAAAATATGCTCTGTTTGTTTGAGCATCCTGACAGCAACAATAGCATAACTTTGGGGCGGGCGATCTGTTTGACAGACTAAAATGACACACTCCACATTTAAAGGTTTTGAATTTAATAAATGAACTGATGAATTGCCTTTTTTCAAGCAATAAATGGCCCTGACTAATGTTTCCAACTGAACTTGCTCATTCTCATTTCCCTCTTTGTATCTGTTTGTGCCTGCAGGTCAGACATCTCCCGTGAAGTCTCTGAAACCTGTAAGTTCAGCTAAATGTCTTTTAATTACTCAATTTTGGGGATTTAATTCAGACGCACTGGGGAATTTTGATGAAATGAAGATGAAACAGGATGAATTATTTATCTGCCTCGTTCTCGGTTTTCCAGCAAAGCAGGTTCCTTGCGGTCGTACATTATTCACAGAGCTAGTGCCAAATGCTATAATGTTATTTAAAGAGCAGGATGTGGTGAATCACTTCGAGGCAAACAACAGCTTCTGCAGCGAACATCGCTGTTGAGTCAACAGGCCCCTCAGGAACGCTTCCTAGTGGGCTTCTCTCACGAGTGTTTCTCACACAGGCTCTAATGTTGATTATCTATTTCAGTGCATTTTGTATAGTATTGTATTCAACACGGATATAAATAGTGTGAGTCATAAAGACACACTTTGAGTGACTGTAGGACAAATAATGACAATTCCTGCTTGATTTGTACATGATCTAACAGAGCTTCAGATCAATACATCACATTTTCAATAAATAGTCAAAACAGACTTTCTCTTTATAACATAGTGATGCCAAGGTTTAGGATAGTACTTGGGATAGTGTTATTCACTAAAGTGTTGAAACGTTGATGAAGCTTGAGTAATGTTTGTTGCTGTGTGTGTCAATCTGTTCATTTAGATCACTTCAGCTATTCCCATTACCCAGAAGCAGGACATTGCCACCAGCTCCATCAGTACTGAAACTCCCAGTCCGGCTGAGCCTGCGCCCCAGTCCCTTCCCTTCCCTCCGCATGCCATCCGCTCCAGCTCCCCAAAACTGGACCCATCTGAGCTCTACCTCAAGTCTAAAGCCATGCTGGACAGCAAACGTGAGTTCCACCTTGACATTTGTGAGCTGGTTGTGGTCATGTCAGACAGAATTGTTGTTTACACCACAATATATATGGAGTATCTATTTACACTAAGTGCAAATAGCATCCCTTTTTGGCAAACGCTATTTACACCAATGTCTGGTTGGGCCGCTCGAGTTTTAAAAAAGACATGCAGAATTGAACGTCTTCAGTGGAGCAGCAGGAGCAAGTAAGGCTTGCAGACCTGGCTTTTAACGCGATCGACGCGGGTTCGAATCCGCCCTTTGCCAAGCTCACATTTATTTTCAGTAAAAATGAAAAATATGTTCTAAAAGTGGAAATAAACTGCGAACGAGTGTTTAATAATATTAAAAGTGTTTATTGGGTACTGGGTAGGGTTAGGGGAAGGTGTAGGGAAGGATTTTATTCTCCCAATAAGGCAACATCCATTTAATAATTTTAATAAATATACACTATGATATTATTGCATCCTGTTAATGTACAAAAATACTGAGGTGCAAATAGTATCTGCCAATATAAAGTATAGATATCATCTAATTACTATTTACTCTTATTGAAAATAACCGATGCTTTTACATGGTGTAAATAGAATCTATGGCTATTTTTACCTATAGTGTAAATAGCATATCCCTAAGAAAATGCTGCCATTGTCACTTAGTGTAAATAGAATATTTTGCTATTTGCACGTAGTGTAAATAGCATCTGCTTCCCAATATTTATGGCTAATTTTGCTGTTTTTTTCCCCCAGCCTCCAACACTAAAGAGTTGGACGTGTTTATCAAGAGGAACCAGGAGACTGGATTTGGGTTCAGAGTGCTGGGAGGAGAAGGACCGGATCAGCCAGTGAGCATTGACATGCTTTGCAGTAATTCGTCACCATATTGTCACAACAGAAAATGATGTGACCTTTAACCATACCATCTCTCTTTAGGTGTACATTGGTGCCATCGTTCCTCTGGGTGCTGCAGAGAAGGATGGGCGTCTGCGGGCTGGAGATGAGCTCATATGTATTGACGGCGTTCCCGTCAAAGGCAAATCTCACAAACAAGTTCTGGAGCTCATGACCAACGCTGCCCGCAACGGGCAGGTGATGTTGACCGTGCGCAGAAAGCTCACATATCCAGGTTTGTACCCTGTATATGATTAGTGCATGTCTGCGTTTATGTCCTGACTGCTGTAGATGTCCTCCAGAGGTTTCAGTCATACCCAGCACTCATGTCTGGAAAATGATCCACACCCTGTGAGGAATAAGTGTTTCGCTCCATTAGTTCTGAGTTGAAAGGCTGAGTTGAGCTATAAAATAATAACCACTAAATCAAAATTTAATGACCAGTGTTTTCGGTCAAAGCAGAGGACTCTTTATGTGCTAACAAAACAATGACTCAGAAGTGCTGAGTAACCATAAAAGAAGCCTCTAGACAATACACACTGGGTAATTTGGAAAATTATGAAATTATGAAATTTGGCTTTATGCCTCATAGCAATTTTTTTTCAACATTTCCATAAATGTTCTTTTTTTTTTTTGCCAATAGTTCTTTTACGAATCATCAGGGCATCAACTGTTTTGCAGAATGTAAATTGTGTTTAACTAGGACTGAGCGCACAATGTTATTAGTTGCTTGAAGCATAATCAAATTATCCAAAACTATTTTATAAACAATACAAGAGCAAGAGGTTGAAGAATAGCATTAGTAATTAACACTAGAAAAGCTTAATCTGGCTTTGGCGAGTATTTGAAACAGAATTACTCACCAGTGACCAGTCACTTTATAAGTAACTGCAAGTCGAACTGTAAAAATGATCCACACAACATCAGTAAATTATTGTTGGCTAAATTTGTATATGGTACAGTACCAGTGTTGTATTGTTAACTAAAACTGAAAATATATAAGTAATTCAAAATATAAGTAAATACTATAATGGTGTATACATTTAAAAGTAATACTGTACAGTACAAATCTGTAGTGTTTAGTGTGGAACACACCATAAATCTTTGTTCATTTTAACACTGAATATTGGGTATGCTTGAGCAGACAGAGAGGAAGATGATGGAGGACAACCTCAGGCTCTACAAGCTCCAGCGCTGGTCAACGGCTCACCCAAACCTCCCCACATCGAGGTGTCCGGGCACAGCCACCCTCAGCCCTACGAAGTCACTCTTCAGCGCAAGGACAACGAGGGATTCGGATTTGTCATCCTCACCTCTAAAAACAAGCCTCCGCCTGGAGGTTAGAAATGACTTTCAAAGCTATTCTCCATTTAGTCTCTCCTTCTCACCCCACCCCAATACTTGAGCTTTTTGCTACTTTGCTGTCAGCTTCAGACAGCTCACTATTGCATTAGATGTGCAACTACAGACTCATAACATTGTAGAAAATGTGGCTGAAATTACGTCTTTCATCCAGTCGCTTGAAGGTGTGATTTACTGTACAATGCAATTACAATAATAAAATCAAAGCTAGCTTAGCTATGAAGTATAACAGTAATAAACCTAGAGCTGTAACAAAATGGCTCATTCAGATCTAATGGCTATTACTGTTAGCTCTGAATAAGGGGAAACGCTGTGAACATTTGTAGGACTTTGAAATATTAGTACAATTTAAAATAACTCTGTTCTATTTTAATGTTTTAAAATGTGATTTTTTTTCTGTGATGTCAAAGCTGAATATTAAGCATCATTACTCCAGTCTTCAGTGTCACATGATCCTTCAGAAATCATTCTAAAATGCTGATTTGCTGCTCAAGAAACCTCTTATTATTGTATTATTATATATCAATGTTTTTTTTTTTTTTTATGTGTTATAAAATCTTTTTTTTTTTTTTTGGGAAACTGTGATACATTTTTCAGGATTCTTTAAAATGGAACTTTCAAAAGAACAGCATTTATCTATAGATACTAGAAATCAAGAAATCTTTTGTAACATTTTAAATGCTTTTACTATCAATTTTGATCATTTTAAAGCATCCTTGCGGAATTGTGATTTCTTGCAAAAAAAAAAAAAATATTTTATAAAGGTGGCATTATATTTCCACCTTTAATTACCAAAAATACCCTGGTGTGGTCATTTAGTATATGTACCATGTAATGCAGGTTGTTTTTCCTGATCATGTGACACGGCATCATGTGACTGTTGTCTGCCAGTATGTCTAAGATGTATAAATGAAATAACCATTGATCTCTCCGTCCCCAGTTATCCCCCATAAGATTGGCCGCATCATAGACGGCAGTCCCACAGACCGCAGCGGTCGGCTAAAAGTGGGTGACCGCATCTCTGCTGTGAATGGCCAGTCCATTATTGAACTGTCGCACAACGACATTGTGCAGCTTATCAAAGAAGCTGGAAACGCTGTTACCCTCACGGTCGTGCCTGAGGAGGGTAAGCTTTTGGGAAAATATATTTTATCTTCATTATTTTTGTAAAAAAATGAGCTGGTGGAAGGAAGCAGTAGATTGCATATTTATTTTTTCTGTAACAGAAAAGTGGTTAAAGCATTTGACTTTGAAGATCGAAAATGAAACTTGAGATGGAGTTGTGAGAGGTGTGTGTGTGTGTGTGTGTGTGTGTGTGTGTGTGTGTGTGTGTGTGTGTGTGTGTGTGTGTGTGTGTGTGTGTGTGTGTGTGTGTGTGTGTGTGTGTGTGTGTGTGTGTGTGTGTGTGTGTGTGTGTGTGTGCTTTTGTTTATATTACATTGTGGGGACCAAATGTCCCCATGATGTAATATAAACCTGAGTTCACCTACATCGTGGGGACCAGCCAGCGGTCCCCACAATGTAAATGGGTTTATAAATCATATAGAATGAGTTTTTGTGAAAAAGTAAAAGTTTGCACAGTTTCCTGTGAGGGTTAGGTTTAGGGGTAGGGGCAGGGTAGGGGGATAGAATGTACAGTTTGTTCAGTGTAAAATGCATTGAAGTCTATGGAAAGTCCCCACAATTCACAAAAACAAACATGTGTGTGTGTGTGTGTGTGTGTGTGTGTGTGTGTGTGTGTGTGTGTGTGTGTGTGTGTGTGTGTGTGTGTGTGTGTGTGTGTGTGTGTGTGTGTATGTGTTTCTGCCACACTGATAATCCTATTTATTTTTCAGAACACAGCGGACCTCCGTCAGGAACTAGTTCAGCCAAGCAGAGCCCAGCCTCTCAGCACAGAGCTGTGGGACAGCAGCCTGCCAACCGAGATGACAGGTACGAGCTCCATCCCAACGGCCAGTTCAGTCATAACACGCACATACACACACTAAACGGTTTTACAGAAACTGCATCCGTCCCGCCAATAAAATGAATGATTTCTAAAGGATCGTGTGACACTGAAGACTGGAGTAATGATGCTTTGCCATCGCAGAAATAAATTTTCAAGTATTTTAAAATAGAAAACAATAATACTTTTTACTGTAAGTTTGATCAAATAATTGTAGCTTTGGTGAGCACAGGAGAAGATCATGTGAAAAACATTACAAATCTTACCAACCCTAAACTTTTGAATGGTAGTTGTGTATGTCCACTGTTTTTTTTTTTTTTATGTTTTAAAGGTGCCCTCGAATGAAAAATTGAATTTATCTTGGCATAGTTGAATAACAAGAGTTCAGTACATGGAAATGACATACAGTGAGTCTTAAACTCCATTGTTTCCTCCTTCTTATATAAATCTCATTTGTTTAAAAGACCTCCGAAGAACAGGTGAATCGCAACATAACACCGACTGTTACGTAACAGTCGGGATCATTAATATGTACGCCCCCAATATTTGCATATGCCAGCCCATGTTCCCAACATTATGAAAGGCATTAGACAAGTGCAGCCAGTTAACGTCTGGATCTGTGCACAGCTGAATCAACAGACTAGGTAAGCAAGCAAGAACAATAGTGAAAAATGGCAGATGGAGCAATAATAACTGACATGATCCATGATATCATGATATTTTTAGTGATATTTGTAAATTGTCTTTCTAAATGTTTCGTTAGCATGTTGCTAATGTACTGTTAAATGTGGTTAAAGTTACCATAATTTCTTACTGTATTCACGGAGACGAGAGCCGTCGTTATTTCATTTTTAAACACTTGCAGTCTGTATAATACATAAACACAACTTCATTCTTTATAAATCTCTCCAACAGTGTAGCATTAGCTGTTAGCCATGGAGCATAGCCTCAAATTCATTCAGAATCAAATGTAAACAATATAACAGTATACAATACTCACATAATCCGATGTATGCATGCCACATGCATGACGAACACTTTGTAAAGATCCATTTGAGGGTTATATTAGCTGTGTAAACTTTGTTTATGCACTGTTCAAGGCAAGCGCGAGCTTCGTGGGCGGAGAGCAGGAGAATTAAAGGGCCAGTAGCCCTGAATCGGCTCATTTATAATGATGCCCCAAAACAGGCAGTTAAAAAATGAATTTAAAAATATCTATGGGGTATTTTGAGCTGAAACTTCACAGACACATTCAGGGGACACCTTAGACTTATATTACATGTTTTTAAAAAAAGTTCTAGGGCACCTTTAAAACAGTAGTTCTCAACTGGTTTGGCCATGGTGGGAACATTTACCCATGGTCATGAAGCCGCGACCCAAATTTATAGGAATTTGAACCAAGCAAATTTATTTCTCAAAAATGATTGATAAATACTCTTTACTTGACATACTTATAAATTGTAAGAATATCACTAAAACTGATGAATAACCAGTTTTTGGTAATACAATAATGTTAGTAAGTTGGTATGAACCACTACAGTCATCAAAAATATAGAAAATCACACAAAGTGAAGATAAAGTGTTATTTTGGGTTACTAGTTACCACACACAATACTAACATGAATTGTTAATAAAACATATGGACACTGATCCTCTGTGCAAATCATATCCAGTTAACACACAACATACCAGTTTTTGATAATTCGTGACTTACTAATGGACAACTTATCTACGACGTTGCATGCACGTAATTTCATTTGCTCTTTATATAGAGAAGTGATACACAACACATGCTTCTGCATTTGTGCATGTGCACAGGACAGAAAAGTTCATTTTTCTGAGGTGAGAGAGACTTTTTAGAGAATTTTATTTTATAACAAGTTAAATAAACGAAAATAATGTTAGAATAAAGACTGACAACATCTCATCTGACAGCAGAGACAACATGTTTTTCTGAGGCACTCTTAAACTATGGCTGCATCCGAAAACCTAGGTAGCTGTCTTGCTGCCTCACTGTCTTATAAGAGAATGACTTGTACGACAGAGTTTGTGCATGAAGGCACCTCACAAAACTGATTTCGGACAGACTTCTGAGGCAGCGTAACAGTTTAATGATCTACAGCAATATAGCACGAGCTTTGGTGAGAACTAAACAAATATTTAATTGCTACAGTAGTAATTTCTCGATAGAAATGATATCAAAATTGAAATATGTTGATCAAAATCGTACATTTATACACAAACTGAGCAGCAAACGCAACTTTCGGACGCCATCTTTATTTTTCTAGCTCAACTATCACAGAATGGAAAGCACAGGATTGTGGGATATCAAAGGCAGCTAAGGATACATCTATGCTTCCTTCAAAAATCGATCTGAGGAAGGTATCTCATGAGAGAGGAAGTGAAGCTAACATTGGATTCGGACGTGCCTTAATGCCTTATTACCTTGAATTGTGTCCTCAGAAGGCAGCATTTTCCAGTCTTCGGACGCAGCTGGCGTCTGACTGAAGTGTCAAGCAGGGTTGCCAGGTTTTCACAACAAAACCTGCCCAATTGCTACTCAAAACTAGCCCAATCACGTTTAACACTGCACTCTCAGGGGTAAAATCTGCATTTTTGGCAGGGTTCCCCTGGTAAAATGTGCATTCCAGGGGCTAAATATCATGTTATTTGAAAACCGTGGACTTGGACACACTGGTCAACAGCTTTCATACACATTTCAAAATAAAAGTCTCCCATCAGAATAACATTTAGAATTAAGTTTTGTTGTTATTGTTGTTGTTTCTTTGACTACACACTCCACGACCCACTCAAAATGGTCTTTGCGACCCACTAGTTTTAAACACTGTTTAATAAGACTTTATTCTCTAAAAGTCAAGCACAAACCCAAATACATTGTTAGCAAAAACAGCTTGCCTTTTATTCCTGTACGAAACAGTGCCCTTGACCCCTACAGAAATGATATCTGTAGACATGATATCTACTCATTCCACTTATATATATTACCTATTTCCATTTCTCTTCTTTTAAGAATGCTCACCACGTCTCTTTTCATTTCAAGCCCAACACAGGTCATTATTTTCAGCATGAAATTAAGTGGTCTTGTTGTAAACTCACTCCACAGTCAAGGCTCAGATGAGATGGGCAGCCACTGTCAAAGCTTTTACCCACACTTAAGACTAACAAAAGGATGTAATGAGCTCCGCAGACCATTGAGGTCTGGAACAGAGACTCTCAGCCTCTTTATAGGAATTACAATTTTGCTGCACATTCTCGTGAACAAAAACGCTCTTAACTCTGCTGGATAACATAACGGTGGATGAACGGAGATGCTTTTATTTTGTTCACCAGTTCATTTAATGCCCTAAAGCAGCATTTCCTGTAGCTCAGTGGTTAGAGCATGGCACTAGCAATGCCAAGGTCATGGGTTCGATCCCAGGGATTGCACATACTCAGATACAAATGTGTAGTATAATGCAATGTAAGTCGCTTTGGATAAAAGCGTCTGCCAAATGCATAAATGTAAATGTAAATGTGCATTTAATTGTGTGTCATTTAGGAATGGCATCGAGACAGAGGAGAGGAAAGACACCATGGCCCGAGCAGAGTACAAATCCCTGCCTCAGGGTGAGATGGGTACTGTCATCACCTCAGGACCGAAGCAGGTGAGATATAAATGAAACGGCAGCAGTTCTCGGAGTAATAATTCGTGTTACGCTTGCAGTAATAGAGTTCACAGATTATTATGCAACTGACTTAAGTACTTAATTTTTATGCAGCCCATGTTTTATGAAGATTAAAGTAATTTTAAAACTTTAAGATGGAAGCAATCACCTCAAACTTTCATACTATAGGCTACAGTAACTTTGAGCAATGCAATGGAGGAAATGTTTGCAAAATAAGTCACATATAATGATAAAGACTAAGCTGCGATATGCAAATCAAGTGTCATTTCTCATTAGCGCTGACAGGTGTGGTAGAGCAGTTTGCTTTTTCACTCAGAACAGGATATATTTGGTGTTTTAGATGAAAGCAAGAAATGTGTGATATTATATTTGCATAGTTTAGTGATTTTACAGTACAGTTGTATTTAATGTATTTAATTATTTTGATGTGCTCCAACATTATTTTTCAGGGCTGTTATCCTGTAGAGTTGGAGAGAGGACAGAGAGGTTTTGGCTTCAGTCTGCGAGGAGGGAAGGAATATAACATGGGCCTTTTCATCCTCAGACTAGCTGAGGACGGTCCTGCACTGAAGGATGGCAGGATACACGTGAGTTCTTACAACATTATCACATATAATGACACACAAAGAACCATATCAGATTCTTACATTAATAAATCCTACAGTGAATGTTTTACATATTTATATAAAATAGAAAAATATACTACTGTTCAAAAGTTTGAGGTCCATTAAATGTTTTAAATGTTTGTGAATGAAGTATCTTATGCTCACTAAGGGCGCATTTATTTATGCATATAAATAAATATTTATTTATTTTACATACAGTAAAATCAGTAATATTGTGAAATATTATTTACATTTAGAATAATTGTTTTCAAAAAAAAAATGTATTCCTGTGATGTCAAAGCATTAATACTCTACAGTGTCACATGATCCTTCAGAAATTATTTTAATATGCTGATTTTTGTGATCAAGAAACATTTATTATTATAATCAGTGTTGAAAACGGTTAGTTATGGAAACCATGATGCATTTTTTCAGGATTTAATTATTTGAAATATAACATGTTTTTAAATAACATTATAATGAATGTAATAAAAATCAAATGTATGAAATAAAAGTATACATTTATTTTAAAAAAATCTTACTGACACTAAAATTTTAAATGGTAGTGTATATTTTTTTATAAAATAAAACATTGAATAAAAAAATTCAATAATTATACAACACTTATTTTTATTATTATTTTGATTCAACATAATACAATTCAATTTAAAATACAAATAAAATAAACAAAAATATTTTATAACATAAAACATATATATTATATTTGTATATTATATTATATTATATTATATTATATTATATTATATTATATTATATTATATTATATTATATTATATTATATTATATTATATTATATTATATTATATTATATTATATATTAAGTGGTTGAAAATCTGTGGTTGTTGAAATGACAGAATTCTCTGTTTGTGTGACCTCACAGGTGGGAGATCAGATTGTGGAGATCAACGGTGAACCCACGCAGGGCATTACACACACACGGGCCATCGAGCTCATCCAAGCCGGGGGCAATAAAGTGTTGCTGCTTTTGAGGCCCGGACTGGGCCTGGTGCCTGATCATAGTGAGTCTATTTAATACCTGACCACTCACAGATAATCACACAAACAATACAGGTGTTACAGCCAAAGAAAAGATGCAAAATGCTGACATAGCCGAGAGATGTTCTCCATACCAAAGCGCCTCTTTAAGTTTGTTCAGATGTGCAGAAGCGCTAATTTGAATTCCATCCGCTTCATGAACCGAGAAAAATCAGTTCCCTGAAGCTTACACGTTCCCCTCTGAGAAACAAATCAATTTCTGAAGATGGGTTTGTTTTCTGCTGCTGTTTCAAAAGCCATTGAAAATGTATTGCGACGGTTACCTTTTCTCAACAGAGTGTGTTCTAAAGCTACTTTATGCTACATCAGTACTCTTGTTCAAAACGTTATCACAAAATGGACTCGTATAGAGTACAACAAAAGTGGACTTAATGAAATATTACAATCATCATCACACTTACCTTATATTGTCTAAACATTGCATGCATATTGATCAACAACAGAATTAAGTACGCAAACAAGTACACAAATTGTACTCAATTATTAGTGAATGAGGCCCATTGAGTGGTTTGGGGGTCATATGCATGTTATGTCAGATCTTCCTATCTTCACGCATTGCATCTCTCAAATGCTGTCACTCTTGCTTCCTGTCTCTATTTTTGCTCATTTCTTTCTCTCTGTCTGGGCACTGTTCTATGCACCTCTCTCTCTCTCTCTCTCTCTCTCTCTCTCTCTCTTCCTTGTTTAGGTCTGAACTCTTCCTCCACACTGTGCTTCCACATGAAACCAGAGCATCACTAAAGGCTTCTCTGCTTTTCTTGGTCTGTCCCTAATAACTTTGGTAAACCTTGCATTCCTCCTCTATGCTTATTCTGTGTATGTGCAGTTCTACCTTTCTTTTCCTTTCCTTTGCCTTAAAATGAACCTTTTGCTTTTGAAAGTCACTAAATGAAAAAAGGAAATGTCAGTGAACACAATTCTAGAGATATTAGTTTTCAAGATCATTTATTGCTATATAAACGTAGTGATAATTAGCCATTTGTCATTATTTTTGTGTTAATGTGAGTTTTCACATTTTTAACAGAAATTTTGCTTCCATT
>NC_090240.1:22699846-22807346 GCF_024489055.1 Chanodichthys erythropterus
AAAATACAATGTACAGCACCTGTATAAAACTCGCCTTTGTGAGGGGAAAAACAAGGAAAAAAAATCTATAAATCGCTCCATTATTTTTTTAAGTAATTGAGAGTATGAGCATATATATATAGAGAGTGGTTAAAGAAATTAATCTGGTCATGACCTTCTGTTCATGCACTGATGAATAAAGATTTACTGAAAACATATTTTTTTAATGACTTTTGCGATTCATTACGTGTCTGATTCCTTACATTATGAAACATACAGAAGTGCAAGTACGCATTTTATTTCATTTTATTTATGGGGGTTCACACAACAGTGATGGAAAGTCCAAATCAACATCCATGAACGGGTTCTTTTGAACAGTTCATATCAAAAGTGATTCCTTTGTCTTGTAATTACGTAATCACGTGGTCTCATCCCAGCACACTTCTGCTATAAATATTAGGGTTTTTTTTGTTTTTTTTCCCCATTGGTGTAAAACATTACAGTATTGTTTCCATTTAACATCCACGAACAGGTTCTTTTGAAAAGTTCATATCAAAGAACCAATTCAAAAGTGATTCATTTGTCTTGTAATTACGCCATCACGTGGTCCCATCCCAGCACACTGATGCTATAAAACATTACAGTATTTATTTTCCATTTCAATTTTTTTTATTGGAGTTTGTGCTCTAGTTCAGTCCGTTGCAGCCATGACTGAACTTACAAAAAAAAAAAATAGTAACTTGGAACCTATTTTACATTAAATACTAAAATTAACTTGGAAGATTCAGATTTCAAAGCTGTATTTATTAAACCAATACTGTGTTGATAAAACATGTCATACAATCAAGCAATACATTTCCATTATTTCATAAAATGTAATATTTCTTCACTGCCCCAGTCAAATTCTCCGTTCAAAACTAAACCATCGCTTCTCGTTTAAACGAGTCAATGAGTTGTTGACTTAAAGGCATCACGAACCGATTCGTAATAGAATCGCTCAGACCGGCTCTGTAAACAGGTTCAGCAGATTCTTTGAAAAGATCCGACTCACAAGAACGATTCGCTCATCGCCATTTTCAACATGACACTCAAGCCGCCAGGCAGGCAGATGCGACGCAAAAGCCGAAGACGTCCGCTTGACGCATGTTGTAAACATAGATCAACCAAAAATAGAACAACTGAAAGGCAAGAAAGCGTCCCGCGGAAGAAATCCGACACCGCGCAACTATGATCAGGATGTCGTGTGTTGTTCTTTGGTTGGTTTTGAGCTCAACGCAGAGCGCATAGAAATATATATATCTCCTTTCAACGAAACGGAACCGCCCAACCCCTGAAGCTGCTACAGCATTACGTCAGCCACTGGACGAGGTGCGTGCAGTAACGCACGCATCCCTTGAACCATAGCAGTACAGAAACACCACTACCCACAAAGCTACAGATTGCGCGCATGCGCGCTCTGAGCGGGAAAACTACAAACGCGTTAACTCCGATTGGCTACGGACTAAAGAACTACAGCCCCCAATAGACATGCGCAAAAAGTCCCTCTTAAAGCCTTTTAAATTTACGTGCAAAATGGCTGCACAGGTCGATCTGCTTCGCGTCAAAGTAGAGGAGAAGAGCAGGGACAGCTTTGACAAAGCCACCAAAGAGAAGAAAAAGAAGAAAAAACGAGAATGTTCGCCGTCCGATGACAAGCGCGAGAGATCGGAGAAGGAAGCGAAGAAAATAAAGCTACATCACCACCAACACAATCACCAACATGCCCAACAACGAGCGCATCCACCGCACCAACAACAGAACAGTCAAGCGCGCAACTTCAGCAAAGAGCAGGTACCTGTGCAACACCGTCATCCTCTCCATCATCACCCCAACAGCACCAAGAAAGAATTACCTCCGGTCTGGCCGCCGCGCAAAGTGACACCAGCAGCCCACGTCCCGCAGAAGACGGTCCTGCCGCCTTCCCCGCTGTTCACTTTCACGCCGCTCAAAGTAGCGAAGGCCAAGCCCCTCAATAACAAGCCCAAACACATTGAGAAGGACGCCAAACTTAAGCCCAAGAAGGAAAACGCCGAGGCGAACGTTAAAGTGGAGGAATGCAAGAAGAAGAAAGGTAATATTTATAGCGTTTCCACGTCAGCCAAACGCGTTTACATTTCTGGCTGGCTTCCAACTTGAGAAGTGAGCGGAGAAAGTGCCGTTAGCCTCAGCTGCTAACCCATGCGCGAGCACGCCCCCATTCTCACGAGCTCAGAGTACGTGCAGATGAGCAGCATCGGTAAATGTTGAGGAAGAAAGTTTTCACAGCTATGAAAGTACATTTTAATTAAAACTATAACTTATTATCATTTTTTTCTGCTTGGTATCAGTGGCGTTCTCTGCTGTCTTGTTTACTAAACGCGCTGTTACTACACTAAACTGTAATTTAACAAACATACTGTAAGTAGCGCGGTACTACTATAGCTTTTTTATCGACACGATACCATAATAATGCCAAGGTTTTTGGACACAATAACATGATGTTCTTTGAAGCGTTTTGCAGTATCATGTACTGTATTTGGGAAACTTTCAGTACAGTACCATAGTATTACTGTATGTTGTCATATTATAATGGATATTAGTTTAACCTGTTAACTGTCACCCCCACTTTTTCTTTTTTTTTCTCATGAAAATGCACTATCCAAACTTAAATGCTTGTAATTCAAGAATACTTTGGAACATAAATATAAGGCTGGTCTTGTTTTAAAGATGGAATTTGATGTGAAATAACGTATCTAAGTGAAACAGAAAAAAAGTTATAGAAGTTTAAGTTTATGAAAATGTAAAAATATAATATAAACTGCAAGGAAATCAAAGCCAAAAACCTGAACAAGTTGTATTACAAATTTCAGGTTGATATCTCAAAAAATGAGCTTTCAGTAAGATTTTGTTTGGGCGCAGTACCACACTTTTTCACTAGATGACAACAAAGCTCCATTACTGACCATATAAAGGCGCCTTCATTTCCATATATGGTTTGAGTGATCTGAACCATATATTTCCATTTTTTTCATGCTATTTATGAAGTAGACATCCTATAAAGAAGTAGTATGGGAAGGTTGGCAGAATTTGATATGAATTCAGCTTCTAGTAAACATAAAAACAACATGTATGTGGGTTATAGATCGCCGCCACAATCATAAATGTATTTTTTTTTTTTTTTTCTATTAAACATTTTCAGACCTTTTTCTCCAAAAATTGAATGGATCTTATCTTTTTAACTCTTGGCATGCAAACAATCATGTTTCAACCAATCTTTAATGATTTTTCATGTTCATCACTATTTCAATTAATAAATTACTGCTCCTCTGTAATTTATTTATTAAGTCACAAAATATGTAAACTAGAGATTCTAAGCTTTCAAATGATATATAGTTTGTCAAGATTAGTTTAGGTTTAGTATAGAATATTACTGTTTTAAATATGTAATGGCTGTGGGCCAGTGACCGTTAACAGGTTAATAACAACAACTGTAGTAATTATGGTATTGTGCCTGAAACCATAGTCACCATAGTAGATACATGCAGTATTATATATGGTGAAAGAGCATCTTATAGACATGATTTATTTCTGGATCAACAAATGTACAGAATTGTGTTGTATTTTGATAACCCCACAAAGTAGAAACATAAATTCATTTACGTGAGTTTTTTTTTTTTTCACATTTACATGGCAAAGACCTATATACAATCGACATTTACTTAATGTTCTGCCATTTTTGTTTCTTTTCAGAGCCCCACAGTGAAAATGGCAAAACCCAGACCCTGGAGGAATACCTCCTAAAGAAAAAGAAAAAGAAGAAGCGGCATCGTGAAGATGAGCGCGGCAAGAAGTTACGCGTGCACAACAAAGAGGTGCAGACGGTGTGTGCAGGATTGCCAGGAGATGCTCCTCCTCTTTCTGAAGACCCTGTCGTACACGCGAACATCAAAGATGAAAAGCCGTGTCCGGGCTTTGGTGAGTACCACGCTCCCAAAGTTGGGAAGAAGCCGTTCCTCTCGCACCAAGACCACTTCATCCGCAGCTCGTGGCTTCAGACCAACTCCTCCTTCAGCAGACTCATCCATGAGGAAAAGCAGCCCAATGGAGGGGCGTCAGTACTACATGCTTATGCAGATGAACTGTCCTTACTGCGGCCCGGGGACACTGAAAGATTCGCCCAGGAGTTCCTGGATCTCGCCTTTGCTGAACACCCGAAAGGAGCTGCACGGTATGCACTCGCCGTGGTGCATGGAGCGGCCTCGTACCTGCCCGATTTCTTGGACTACTTTGCCTTCAATTTCCCAAATACGCCTGTCAAGATGGAAATTCTTGGTAAAAAGGACATTGAGACCACCACGATTGCCAACTTCCACTCCCAGGTAGGCTTTGTTGTACCTTCGAGCTGTGGCATGTTTTTGCCAGTATGCATTGATACCTTGCATGTGTGACTGACAAATGAAATCTGTTTAGCCATTCTTACTTCTAGAGGACTGTTAAAGCACCTGAATTTCTTGTTTACACAAGTCAGGCGGCTAGAAGGTGTCAGTTCAAAGTACGTTAGAAGTCTTGAGTAAGTGAAGCAGACCAGATTTACCCATGGCCAAACAAACAAACACATTTTCGAAATCGTTCTTTTAAGAAACATGGGAATCACATAGCCTATTGAAGTTATGTTCATTTTCTGGCAGTCTTTAAACATCTTATTACTGTCAATTTTGCCTTGAGGCTTGTTCACAGCAAGGACAAAAACTATAATGTTTTGATAATCTTTCTAATTTAATTTCACACCACAGTTATAACGACAATGACGTAGAGGAACAGTATCATTGGAATCACTTTCAGAATTTTTTTTCCAGCTGATGGACAATAAAAATATTGACAACCGATCAAATTCCACCTGACTCTAAAGAGCTTGAACATTTAAAGCAGAAGACGACATAACTGCAGCGCACGATTATAATAAACAGATCATTATCATGCATTGGTGTGGATGCTAATATAGGGTTCATTTTAGTTTTTTGTTGTTTTTTTACACATTGCAGCACTAAGATAAAGAGTGTGTGTTGGGTTATTTCCTGGCTCTGAAGTGCTTTTGTTTTGCAGGTGAGCCGAACATACTGCTCTGGGACATATAGAGCTGGTCCCATGAGACAGATCAGTCTGGTCGGTGCAGTAGATGAGGAAGTGGGCGATTACTTCCCAGAGTTCTTGGATATGCTTGAGGAGTCTCCGTTTCTTAAGGTTAGAAATGATCTTTCAGACATGAGTGAGTTTGAAAAATTTTGTGCATTTGGTAGCTTTGTAATGCAAATGGTGCGTTTCAGTTTACTATTTGTCAGTGGAGTTTCTTACAGTTTTGGATCCAGCTAAATGGTGTTGTCTTGCACAATTATGTAAAGATTTTGGTTGCATCCCTGTACTTTTAAAGATCTCTAAACATCAAAATTGGAGATCTGTACACTACTATTCAAAAATCAAAAACTTGGTGTCTGAAATGTATTGAAAAAAGTTTTATGCAAAGTAATATTACACTTTTAAATAACTAACTACTATTATGCTATTTTAAAATATAATCTTACCCCAAACAATAATTTGTGTCCAATAAAATGTGATTTAGAAACTTTTAAGCAGATAGTAATGTTATTGCTGATAACTAATAAATGGTCTCTATTGAACTATAATCAGACGTTCAAATGCTTCAGTGGAATTTAGACATTATAACATTATATTGTAATAGCAAATCCAGGGTTTTTACTACATTGAAAATTTTTTGGTGGCCACCAAAACGAATTTTTGTCCTGTCAAAGCCTTTACGAGGGATGCAGATGATTGCTGCGATTGTGACAGTACGTGTTGACTGGCGGAGAGAACGTGCGCGCAAACTCTCTGTCTTCAAACTAAGCCCTGTCTTTGCTCTCTCTTTCTCGCATATATTAATGATGCTAAAAGTTTGGGTTTCATGTGGCGCATTCGGAGAGTTTTTCCTGAATAACTGCTGGGTGTGAATAGTGCTCAAAAGAACTTTACCTCATTGAGAACGTTACCTCATCTTCTCTGACAGGCGTCCTGCACATGCAGCTGACATAAACCACACTTTCAATAGACAAAAAAAATCATATCCAGTGAAGTGTTTTCTGTGTTGACAGATATTTTGTGATGTCCTAATAACAGCCGCGATTCGCACGCATGTCCGATTCGCAATCTAATGACTCATTTGAACTGATTCATTTTAATAATGGTTAAAACAACTGATCTGTCCAACACTGAACTCACGAGACGTCACAGTCTAAATTGGTCTATAACGAGTCATTTATTCAGAACACCTCTGAAATGAGAATGTCCTTGTGCTTACCCCATTTAACAAGAGTGGTTAGTAAGATTTAGCCTTAATAATCCACAGTATTTTCAGGTTATTTATATGACAAAGTAGTAAATTACCTATAAAATCAGTTTAGACTGGGGTGAGATGAAACCAGAACAAAGCAAGTTGTTGTTAGCTAGGGTGCATTCAATTGTATATGGTAGAAAATTAGACTATTTGTTAAATTTTAAAAACTTTTTAATTCTACTTTTTGATGATAAAAAGCTATGAAATCAGATTTTTTTGCAAAGAGGGCAAGAAAGGATTACAGTGAGAGTGGCAGGTAAGTTATCATCAGTATTGGGCTCACAGATGACGTGGGCAGGGAACTTTTTACTGTTTGTGTCGTTGACCACGTCTGTCAGCCACCACGAAGACCATTTTTGGCACAGGAAAAACTCTAAAATCTAAAATTTTTTTAAATATTAGCTTTGAGTGTTAGATGATGGCAAAGGTAAATATCTAAATTTAAAAATGTACAATTAGATATCCAATATCCATACGTTTAAAATAAATCTCTAATATCATCCATTAAAGGTGCAATATGTAAGATTTTCTGTCCGCTAGAGGTCACTAGAGGCCTATTCAAAACAAAGGCATAGCTTGATGAAGCAGTGCAGGACTGAGTGTTGTGGGAGCTGAACGATGGCGCTGGAGCGATTGCGCAACACATGCCTCACGAGCAGAGAAACTTTTATTATGTCACAGTCGCAGGTGCCGCTTCCACTTTTTCGGTCATGAATATGAGGTGACGCAGCTGTGTTTATTATATTATATAAATTTGAGTATGTTGAAAATGATGTTATAACGTTACTCTGTGCGTTCACTCGGCAGCTGTGAGACACTGTTACACACTGCAATAAGATAGATCGAATTGTGTTGATAAATGGCATGCAATTAATTTTAAAACGTATTGTATGATGGAGAAAATTCTGTATTACTGTTACTAAAAACAAACCTGCATCTGATTATGCTATGTTAGCTACTTCACAAAATAGTTTTTCTCGGAGGCATGGTGAAGCATGGTACTCGCAAAAAATCAAGAAACAATAAGACTAAACGTGTTGAGCTGTATATAACAATAATTCGTTTTCTGTCTATAAATATATCAAAACAGTTGTTCCCTAGTCTATTAAAACATGTACTATATTAAAGGATCTTTGTTTCCATGGTTTCTACAAAATAAAACCAGAAACCGAGGGTAACGCGGGTATGAAGCAATTGACAGGCGGCGACTCACACGTCCCAGAGCCTTGGTTAAAACTGCAATTTTCTCATGATTTAAAAATAGTTGGAAACATATGGAATATTGTAAGTGCTCAAGTGAACAAAATATATAACAATGTCCTAGTGGTTTTTGGCTATTTTACTGCAAAAATCTTACATATTGCACTTTTAACTATTATATTATGCATCCCAAAAGTAATAGCAAGTTGCAAATCATGGCTGTGATTAGGGCTGGGAAAATTAATAGATGTATCGCAAATCGAGAAATGATTCTGGATTGATTGTGAGATTTTGCGAATGCATAGCGATTCCCCCTCGAATCGATTCTGAGCTTAGAAATTGGATGCTGCCATCTGCTGTTAAAAACTAAGACACACCACTTGAATTTCCTATAAAATAATCATTCATAAAGTTTGAAAAGTTTTGAAGCAGATTACAAGGGTGTTTGCAGTGGGCTCTTTATATTAAACTCGCATCATAAAAGCATTCTGAAGTGCAAGAATATTCTCAGATTCAGCCGAACGCACAAGCGCTCTTCTTCATGAGTATTTGAGTGTGTGGTTAACAACTAGTCTAGAGCAAAATCTGTTATTAAAAACTAAGCTCAGAATCGTTTCGAGAGAGAATCGCAATGCATTCGGAAAATCTCAGAATCAATCCAGAATCATTTCTCGATTCGTGATGCATCAATTTGTTTTCCCAGCCCTAGCTTTGATGTGCCTGCTTTGATATGTTACACCCCAACGTCCGGTTTCAATAGAAATTATGTCTGCACAGAAAAGAAATTTGTACATCCAGTTGTTTCTTGCAATTAATTAATTGAGACTATGGTCAGGGCAAGGCTACACCATAGTTTTAACTTTCCGACTTATGTTTTGTTTGCCTGTGCAGATGACTTTGCCATGGGGAAGCTTGTCCAGCCTGAAGCTTGACTGCAGGTCCCAGAGCGACGATGGTCCCATCATGTGGGTGAGACCTGGAGAGCAGATGGTCCCCACAGCTGATATGCCCAAGTCTCCATTCAAGAGACGAAGGTATGCGCTGTTTTGATGCGACTGTAGATATTCCACCTCAAAAGAGACTTGCCGCCTTACAAAACACTTTCTTTTTGGTTGTAGATCAATGAATGAGATCAAGAACTTGCATTACCTCCCGAGAGCCAGTGAACCGCGTGAGGTGCTGTTCGAGGATCGGACACGAGCCCATGCTGATCACGTTGGCCAGAGCTTCGACTGGCAGAGTACAGCAGCTGTGGGTGTCCTGAAAGCAGTGCAGTTTGGGGAATGGTGAGTACAACCATCTGCCACGCAGAAACATATGCACGTGCTTGTACATGCAAAAAGCTGTGTGTAATTAACTATGAAAATGTATATAAAATAAAATGACGTATAATGTTCTCCTCTCTCATAGGAGTGACCGGCCACGGATAACCAAAGATGTGGTCTGTTTTCACGCTGAGGACTTCAATGACGTTGTTCAAAGGCTTCAGCTAGACCTGTATGAGCCACCTGTATCACAGGTAGGCACTGTTAAACTGCTAAACAGGACAGACTGTAGGCATGTGTGTTTATATTAGTCATGGCTAACATGGCAAGTTGGGTTGTGTTAGCACAATTTATGAGTGAATATGCATTGTAAGTCATCATTTTTGGTACTGAGCAGTATCGTTACAGGATTATAACATACTTTCTTAAAATATTATTTGGATTGTTTGGTCTGTTTTGTTATACAAACCCGATTCCAAAAAAGTTGGGACACTGTACAAATTGTGAATAAAAACAGTATGCAATGATGTGGAAGTTTCAAATTTCAATATTTTATTCAGAAAACAACATAGATGACATATCAAATGTTTAAACTGAGAAAATGTATCATTTTAAGGGAACAATAAGTTGATTTTAAATTTCATGGCATCAACTGTATCTCAAAAAATTTGGGACAAGGCCATGTTTACCACTGTGTGGCATCCCCTCTTCTTTTAATAACAGTCTGCAAACGTCTGGGGACTGAGGAGACAAGTTGCTCAAGTTTAGGAATAGGAATGTTGTCCCATTCTTGTCTAATACAGGCTTCTAGTTGCTCAACTGTCTCAGGTCTTCTTTGTCGCATCTTCCTCTTTATGATGCGCCAAATGTTTTCTATGGGTGAAAGATCTGGACTGCAGGCTGGCCATTTGAGTACCCGGATCCTTCTTCTATGCAGCCATGATGTTGTAATTGATGCAGTCTGTGGTCTGGCATTGTCATGTTGGAAAATGCAAGGTCTTTCCTGAAAGAGATGATGCCCATGCACACGCACTCAAGCAACCCCATACCATCAGAGATGCAGGTTTCTGAACCGAGCTCTGATAACAACTTGGGTTGTCCTTGTCCTCTTTAGTCCGGATGACATGGCATTCTAGTTTTCCAAAAAGAACTTCAAATTTTGATTCGTCTGACCACAGAACAGTTTTCCACTTTGCCACAGTCCATTTTAAATGAGCCTTGGCCCAGAGAAAACGCCTGCGCTTCTGGATCATGTTTAGAAATGGCTTCTTTTTTGACCTATAGAGTTTTAGCCGGCAACGTGGAAGTATTCCTGAGCCCATGTTGTGATTTCCATTACAGTAGCATTCCTGTATGTGATGCAGTGCCGTCTAAGGGCCCGAAGATCACGGGCATCCAGTATGGTTTTCCGGCCTTGACCCTTACTCAGAGATTGTTCCAGATTCTCTGAATCTTTGGATGATATTATGCACTGTAGATGATTATAACTTCAAACTCTTTGCAATTTTTCTCAGAGAAACTCCTTTCTGATTTTGCTCCACTATTTTTTTGCCGCAGCATTGGGGGAATTGGTGATCCTCTGCCCATCTTGACTTCTGAGAGACATTGCCACTCTGAGAGGCTCTTTTTATACCCAATCATGTTGCCAATTGACCTAATAAGTTGCAAATTGGTCCTCCAGCTGTTCCTTATATGTACATTTAACTTTTCCAGCCTCTTATTGCTACCTGTCCCAACTTTTTTGGAATGTGTAGCTCTCATGAAATCCAAAATGAGCAAATATTTGGCATTTCAAAATGTCTCACTTTCAACATTTGATATGTTATCTATATTCTATTGTGAATAAAATATAAGTTTATGAGATTTGTAAATTATTGCATTCCTTTTTTATACACAATTTGTACAGTGTCCCAACTTTTGGGGAATTTGGGTTTGTATTAATTGGTAATTATTTTAAAACCTTGTTTTGACGATTATACATATTATTTTGAATATATGAAACATTTTAATACTCATTTACCATGGTATCAATACATTGGTACCAGCAGTACTTTCTTGCTCTCTCTTCTTTCCAACATCAAGTTGAGCCGCACTGCAGTGTGTATATTTTAATCATTAATTTTGGCATGTAAACGCATTAACCTGCTTTCTGTTGGCTTATTGAAGTGCGCATATGTGATACGTGATAGAATCGCATCCTTAGTGCAGATTTATACACATTCAGACAGAGCGAGCATTTTGCAGGAAAGGAAGAAGGAAATATCACAAATGCAGACTCTTTCAAGACCCCGAAAATTGTAAAAATGTGTTCTTATCTCTCGTGCAGCGGAAGTAGAAGTGGTTCAGTCAAAACGCTGCATCTGTAACTGCGTGAGAGAATTAATGATATATTAATATATAATAATATAAATTAACATATCCTATGGAATACTTGGAGTCAGATGCGCAAATGATTATTTTTTGACTTTACTACAGGGAAATAACCGAATTTATTAAGTCATGTAAATGCGGTTTACTTGCGTTGTCAGGTTACTGGTTTGCATGTAAATGGGGAAAACTGTGTTTTGTTTTGTTTTTTTCTTTCTCTCCTCTCAATATGCTTAAATATGCGAGTTACCAGCTTACTGGTGTGCATGTAAACTTGCTCACTGTGATCATTTACACACTTGCAGCTTATAATCCAGTGTTTTCATCTTCTTAGAGCGGCTCAGTCCTCAGTAAATAAGCTGAGAGTTTAATGTGCATTTGGGAAGGTTTTTGCATGCTTCATTTTTGGCATTAAATATATAATAATAAAAATTATTATTATTATTCGCTATATTTGCATCTTTTACAACTGAACAGATGATTACATCATTTCACACAGATGTGTAATGACAAGACAAACTTAAAGGTCTCCTTGCAGTTTTCTACCAAAATAAAAACTTGAGGGTTTAACTCTTGCAAGTGAACAAATTGTCATAAGTATCGTACTGCTGTAAAGTAAAATTAATATACTGATAACTTATATATAAATATATAAATATATTTAATTTATATTTATATGTAAAACAGGACTACAACATAATATAACAGGTTATATGAAAAAAATAATGACAAAAAACATTTCAAAAAGATAAAGAAAAGGACAAAGAAAGTCCAATGTCCAGAGAGTTAGACAATTACAATATTCCTTTTAATATAATGGGGTGAAGACGAGGATCCAAATAGACCAGATATGGGGTCCAAACTTTATAAAACTGGCCTGTCTTTAGATGTAGTACATAGGTAAGATGCTCCAGGGGAATCAACTCAAAAATAATCTTATGCCAACCTTTAAGTGATGGAGGTTTATCACTGATCGGAATATATATATATTTTTTTATTTTACAGTGCAGTTGTATTACAATAGTAATATATTTCTGTCTTAGAAATAATATAACTATAATAATAATTAGGACTAGATTTTGACAAAATTTCACCATTCAATTCCGATTTGATATTGATTAATTTTGATGTATATGAGGTAAAGTCCATGGCAAATTATCTGAAGGAAAAAAATCGTACAACTAATGCTGTAAATTATACAGGGAGTCAGTTGGTATTACGTTAGCTACTGTAATATCGAAGGTTAAAATTTGTATACAAACACTTAAAGGATTAGTTGACTTTCAAATGAAAACTCACCCTCAAGCCATCCTAAGTGTATATGACTTTCTTTTTTCTGATGAACACAATCGGATAAATATTAATAAATATCCTGACGCATCCAAGCTTTATAATGGCAGTGAATAGGGGTCATGTGTATGAGCTGAAGACATTACGTCTTCTGCCTTTCCTATTCAACTTACAGAAAAAGTGTAATTGTAAACGCCAGTGTAAAGGTGAAAGCCAGTTTACACTTTCTTTGTAACTTGAATACTGAAGGCGGTCTGGCGGAAGCTAGTTATTTTACTTCATAACTTGTTAAATATGGATATTTTTTTACACAAACACATCATTTCGCTTCAGAAGGCCTTTATTAACCCCCTGGAGCCGTGTGGAGTATGTTTATGATGGATGCATGTGGATGGAGACACTTTCTTCAACTCATACTCGTTTGGTAACGCTTACTGCCATTATAAAGCTGGGATGTGTCAGGATATTTATTAATATTTCTCTGATTGTGTTCATCAGAAATAAGAAAGTCCTATACATCTAGGATGGCTTGAGGGTGAGTAAAGCCTGGGGTAATTTTCATTTGAAAGTGAGCTAATCTTTTAAAGTACACAAGGACGTTTTTATAATAATAAAGTTATAATGCTAACTTTATAATTACATATTTATGTTTCTACTCCAATTCATAAATATTTAAATGGTGGCTGTCATGAACACTTGATGGATTTATTCAAACATACATTAAATATTGAAAGACTGTAAAATAGCTATTCTTAGGTAAATGTAACATTACGTTACATATTGTTTACTTCAACATCTTTCCATGTTGAAACACCGAGTGATTACATGAGACATGAGATGGTTTTCGGTAATTGGTACAGTATCTTTCAACATTACTTCTGATGCTCATTCATGTTTATTTCATGCTGTAACTAGTAGTAAAGCGGAAAAAAAGATGATCCATTAACGTGTGCTTTGCGCTGCTGCTTCGCTTGATCTGAGGCGACAACAGCGATCTGTCACGATACTGTTCACAATTTATGCTTCTAATGTTGTGCCAATTTTTCCCCATGATATCGATTGATAATATTATTGAATATCAATCTTTTTGGAGGTATTGTTTTGAACGTAGAAATTGTACTATCGTGACAACAGTAGCCTCCACTACATTTTCGTCTTTCATACATTTTTCATAGCTCTGTGCAGGAAGCTTGTTTGATTTGTAAAAAAAAGATGAAAAAAAAGCAGATGAAAAAAAAGATGAAAAGAAGTAAAATATATGTTATTCTATTTTGGTGATAATGCCAATCAAAACATTTTAAACATCTTTTATACACCTTTATAAACAAGACATAAGTTTTGATAATGCATAATTTATAATTATTTTTAGACCACAGTTTGATTTATTGATGACATGTGCTGTTGGATGAGCAGTAAATAATATTAAGAGTGTGGTGATGTAACGACAGGCAGGTGTAAAATAGGTCATCATTCCCATAATGCCCCTCTCTTTACAGTGTGTCCAGTGGGTGGACGATGCCAAACTCAACCAGTTACGACGGGAAGGCATCCGCTACGTTCGTGTGCAGCTCTGTGATGACGACATCTACTTTATCCCCCGTAACGTGATCCACCAGTTTAAAACGGTCTCGGCCGTGTGCAGCCTGGCGTGGCACATCCGTCTAAAGCAGTACCACTCCGAGGAAGAGGAGGAGGTGGAGTCAAAGGACGTTAAGACCAAGGACCTGTGTTCCACATCCTTTCCTCCCCCCTCTTCTACCCCTGTTCACCCGGACACCAAAGTCACCTCCTGCGCCCGGCTACAAACAGACACGGCACAAGGTGGGGTGGCGAAAACGGACGAGCTGGTTTTCCAGAGGCCCGCTACGCCACCCAGAGAGCCGCAGCCCTCGCCTCCACAACCGGCTAAATCCGCCCACACGGTTTCCGCCGCTCCCTGTTTGGAGACCAGCCCTCTCCCAGCGTCCTGCCCTCTGTCCTCACCCACACCAGAGCAAATGCTTCCACAGGTTCCCACCGAGCCTTCATCAGACTCCTCCTCACTCAATGGCAGCAGGTCCACGGATTTCCCCAAATGACTTCCGAATCCATCCTTTTGTGGAGGGGTGGAGTTTTATTTCACCTAACAGATTTGACTGACATTCCACAGTGTAAAAAAAAAAGAAAAAAAAAAAGGAATATCTGGACTTTGCCTAAAAATTATGAAGACTGTATATTTTTCTTTTTTAGATTTTGGTTAAGAAAATGACCCCACAAGTACTTTTTAGGTTTTTCTCAGCCAAAGTATTTAATTTGAAATATATTTTTGCTGATTACTCAGTATTGTTTTATATTTGTTTATATATTATTATAAATGAGATGAATTATCTCTCGAGGGACTTTTCATGTTGTTTCCCATCATGTTGATCTGCTAATTGGTTTTACAAACAAGGAAAAAAAGTGCCTGTCACAAGTGGAGAGCAGCAATCATATCTTTTTTTTTTTCCCCTCCTTCCCTTGGTGTAATGTCACTCTGAAGTATCTGACGTATTGAAGCTAGGCTAGAGAGAAGGTATCAGTTTCAAGTGAGAGAGATTTGCTTTTTCATTTCCTCTGGTTTTAAATTAAAACACTTTGCTTGAAGGAAAATTAATTATTTTTTGAATGAGTAATAGCAGTAATTATCAAAGAGGAACCTGTGCATTACCTCTCATGTATGCAGGAAATAGGATATGGTCTCCACAAGAGGGTTGTTCATTTGTTTGTTCATTTTAATTATTTATTTTTGTCCAGAATAGTCAATAGTCTTTTAAGATCATGGTCATAAATTTTATTTGTCATGTTCATTTTCTGTCTGTTGTGTATACAGAAGCCATTGTGCTTTTTCTTTTACATTTTTACTTTGGGCTTGGAAGAGAGATTCCATCTAAGACCGAACTTTAGCAGAAAATTAGATGGAAATGTAATAACCAAACCTGCACTCAGGGGCAACATGCTGATGCCTTTTCATTTGGTCAAGTCTCCTTCTACTGTGTTTACTTTTGAAGTTTTATAGTAATCTAATCCATTTGTTCAGATTATTGGGATTTACTGAGCTCTTGAACCTGTAATTCTGACATGTTAGAATGAGCTTTATTTAAGGAAACGATCCCTTGTTTCAAATGGATCATCTAAACAAGCTTCCATTCAGATTTTACACCTGATCCTGCTCATACTGTCATAGTAGTTTTAGAGTCTGAACGAAATTTTATTATTTATTTATTTTTTTTAAATCATACTTAATTATGCTCTGGACATTTGTGTTTCTGTCTTTGTCACCGTTTTTTTTTTTTTTTTTTTTATCCTGTTGCTTTGGCCATTTTAAGCATTTGTTGAATTTTTCTGAAAGTCAGTGAGTGCAAATATAAATTAACTCAGTAATACACATGAACGTGGTATGAATAAATTCCTGCGCTTTTCTTGAACCAGAAAACTGTTATTGTATGTTGCTGTTCCCATAATCTGCTACCCAAATTTATTCCTTCAAAAAACATTTGATATCATTCATAAGTAAAGTAGCAGAAGGTATATGCCCAGTAGTACTATCGCATAACACTTGTTTCTTATGTGTTTGAACTGAAGTTGTCCTTAGTAATTTATGATAAGCATTCTAGGGTGACTATGCCATCCAATTTAGTTGGATGAGTGCAATTTAGCTTTCACTTACAAAGTGTAGTTGCGTGTCAGTAATGTTTTTGCACATGTTGATGTGGTTCTTTTGAATGGGATTTAGTCTTAAAGCAAGCATTCAATGTTTTTGAAAGGGTTGTGGGCAGTAGTTGTGCTTCTCCATTGATGCCAAGTATTGCTAATGACTGATTTGAATGTAATTTCACACCAGCAAGCCAATCAGTCTACATTGATTATGGTTTCAACAAAATGATCTAATGGCTTTCCCTAATCAAATGCATCCTGTAAAAATGAGTGCCTTCTATCAAGTCTTTAATTGTCTGCTATTAAGCTAACTGATGTTATACAAGTTGTACAAAGCATTAATTGCGATGGAATTTCATAAAGTCTGGCAATAAGTAACGATTGGGAATTTATTATTGTAGAAAAATGCTAATTCTAATCCAGAACCAACTGAAGGTGACCGCTTTATCGGCAACAATGCAAAAATAGAAAAATTGGTGGTAAACGGCATTGAAATTTTATAATCATGTGCAATATGAATCATATCGGCTTCTTATATTTCCCAGTGTTTTTTTTTAATTAGGATTACGATTATATATGCAGGTTGGAAAGCCTAAACCGTAATCATTTTCCCCACTTTCTCAGTTTCAGATTCTGCAGATTAGTGGTTTTGTTTAATGAAATAAAAGATACTTCCATATTTCACTTAATACTTAAATTGGAGGTCATTATTTACCAATCCATTAAGATGAATCTTCCCATATACAGACACGTTCTCCACTCAGTAACACACGATTATTCTTTTACACCTTACAGTTTCACGGTATATTAAAATGAACATGATGTTTAGCGCTCTATGTTTCTTCTGAATTTTGGCAGCTAGATTCTTTTTTGTGTTGATCAGGTTTTTGATGGTCGTTTGTAATATAGGATAAATCCACTTAGGGATCAAGGCATGCTCTGTGTGTTTGATTCATTATTTGCTCTGTTTGATATTTGTATAAAGGTTTTCAATTTCATTGATTTTTAAGGACTAATTAGACGGTCAATTATGAACATAGTCAAAGTAATGTTTTGTAAATGCTAAGTTACATTTAATAGAACTGTCATGTGGATCTTTTCAATTGTGTAAAAATGCAATGGAATGCATAGACTTTTTCTGTATTTTTTTAAATAAACCATTTTATGAGTGTACCAAGATGAAGCATTTCTTAAAGGGGACACTTTCACTGGAGCAGAAAATAAAAATATGCAAATGAGCAAACACAGTTAAACACAGTCACAAACCGTAAACTTGATAAGTTATTCACAATCCTTTGTCATTTTTGTCTCTTTCGAACAGACCTGGCACCAAATGTGCTGTTGTTAAATCCAAAGTTATGTAATGTACAAATAGTTTGATTGGCAATGGTTACCTGCAGCTGTGTGTTTTATAAAATACATTAAAAAGTTAATTTATATTACCTATGAGATTATGAAAATGACTACTTTTCTGTACAATCATCTCTTGTCTTTAGCACAATTATAATCATTTGTTTTTATATACATTTTAGTTGCAAGATCATCTTGGTTCAAGGTTCAAACAGGACATATTCTTGCATTAGAACTTTACATGTAGTCAAAGTTTTGACAAAGGCACAATCTTTATAAATGTCCATCTGTTGTGTGAGGTCAGTGGTTGGTCTACTATCCCTCAAAAACCACAGTGCTTGTCTCTCTGAGGCTGAAAAAAAAATCTTTGCTCAGTAAATCCCCTTCTTGCGAGGCTGTTCTCCTTTTCTTTCACCTTCGACATGAACTAGACCCATGTTTCTGGCTTATTTCGTGGGCCCTTTGGCTTTCCAAAACGAGATCCAAAAGCTGTGGAGTAAGAAACGAGTCATTAACTGTCCACACAACATCATGTATTAGCATAGTATTACCAGGTGTCAACATGAACTGAGGAAATATAAAATGAAGTAGCCCCATCTGGTGTCAACTCTCAGAACATCAGTTTGAAAAAAAAAAAAAAAAATGTTTTAAAGGTCCAGTGTGTAATATTTAGTAGGATCTATTAACAGAAATGCAATATAATATATATAACTATGTTTTGAGTGACCTTACATAATGAACCGTTATGTTTTTATTTCCTTAGAATGAGCCATTTCTATCTACATACACCGCGGGTCCCCTTACATGGAAGTCGCCATTTTGCGGCGCCATGTTTCTTCACAGTAGCCCTAAATGGACAAACTGCTCTACAGAGCGCGTTTCATCACTATGTTGTTGTTCTTCTTCGTTGGTGTTTTTAGAGGCAGCTTGCATCGTCACTATGTGGAATACGCACAAAGAAGAAGTAGTACTCTCTGCTGTCTCAAATAATGACATCTTTGTCCTATGTTGGCCACCGTAGCTTCTCTATGTGATTCGAAATGGGGGCGAGTGGTGGACTGAGCTGTTGGTTGCAATTCGTAACCTCACCACAAGATGCCGCTAACATGTACACACTGAACCTTGAAAAGCAGGCAATAGCTTACAAAATAAGAATCCAACAGCAGCACCATAGGGTGGTGGAGCAGACTGAGGCGTGGCTGTAGATGGGGCTGAAGGTGGGGCTGATGGTGGGGCTGGGGGCGGGATCGGAGGCGGAGCTGTTTTTGCTGCAAATGACAGTAACATGATGTTTAAGCCACACACATGCAGCTGCATGTCATTTGACTTAAATGTTTATTTTAATGCAGTTACATGCAATAGAATTATTTGTGTCAACAAGGAAAAGTAGAAGTGGTTTTTATACATACGCTTCTGTCTTCCTTTCAAAAACTTAATACTCTGTAAGAAAAGAAATATGTATTTGCATATTTATAGAATCAGTTTTTATCCAAAGCAAGTACTGTTCACACATAAGAGGCCATTCACACAGAACTCGTTTTTGCTTTGAAAAATGCAAGAGGCATTGTTTTGCAATGGAAAAAATAACGCAAGGTCTACAGGCACGTTTTTTTTTTTAAAGTTTAACTTCTTAACTTGAGCTCTGAGGACTTGTGTCATGCTGTGAGACGCTGCAAAACTTTTGAGACACAAGTGCAATGAAAGTGAAAGCGAAATGAAAGTGAAAGTGACACGTGAAAGTCAAGTTTAGTATTTGTCCTCTGCATTTAACCCATCCATGTTAGTGCACAGACATTAGGAGCAGAGTAGTGAGTGGTGAACACACACACACACTGCAAACTGTGGAGACACACACCCGAAGCAGTGGGCAGCCATTATGCTGTGGCACCTGGGGAGTGATTTTGGGTTAAGCAGGGCACCTCAGTCATTTCCTTTGGGTTACCAATTGGACTCACTAACCATTAGGCCATGACTGCCCTTGTTCAAACACGTCCTTCTAGCAAATGTTTACATAGAAAAACAACGCAGTGGAATGCAAAAACTGTAAAGTTCTGGAAATTAAAAATGCGAGATGCTCGCACGCAGTTTTAAAAGTTGAACTTCTTTTAACTTGACGTGGCATCTTAAATGCGTATGCAAAATCTGGTGAAATTGACAGTCAAATGCGTGCATTTAACCCATGTGCATCCATCCATCATAAACATACTCCACACGGCTCCGAGGGGTTAAAGGATAAGTTCACTTTCAAATTAAAATTTCCTGATAATTTACTCACCCCCATGTCATCCAAGATGTCCATGTCCTTCTTTCTTCAGTCGAAAAGAAATTAAAGTTTTTGTTGAAAACGTTCCAGGATTTTTCTCCATATAGTAGACTTCAATGGAGCCCAAACGGTTGAAGGTCAAAATTAGTTTCAGTGCAGCTTCAAAGCGTTCTACACGATCCCAGACGAGGAATAAGGGATGTATCTAGAGAAACCATTGCTCATTTTCTAAAAAAAAAGTAAAAATTATATACGTTTTAACAATAAATGCTCATTTTGAACTAGCTCTATTCTTCCCTATTAGAATTCCGGCAGTGTAGACACTGCTAAGTGTTTTACTGCCCTCCACAGGTCAATGTTTGAACTAATTGTTATATACTTGCACTAGAATATTGTATATTACAATTTAGTTCAAACTTTAACCTGTGGAGGGCAGTAATACACTTAGCAGTGTCTACACTGCCGGAATTCTAATAGGGAAGAATAGAGCTAGTTCAAAATGAGCATTTATTGTTAAAACGTATATAATTTTTTTTTTTTTTTTAGAAAATGAGCAATGGTTTCTCTAGATACATCCCTTATTCCTCGTCTGGGATCGCTGTAAACTGTAATTTTGACCTTCAACCGCTTGGGCTCCATTGAAGCCCACTATATGGAGAAAAATCCTGTAATGTTTTCATCAAAAACCTTCATTTCTTTTTGACTGAAGAAAGAAAGACATGAACATCTTGGATGACATGAAGGTGAGTAAATTATCAGGAAATTTTAATTTGAAAGTGAACTAATCCTTCAATAAAGGCCTTCTGAAGCGAAGTGATGCATTTGTGTAAAATATTCATATTTAACAAGTTATAAAGTAAAATATCTAGCTTCTAGCTAGACCGCCTTCCATATTCAGCTTATGAAAAAAGTGTAACTGACGTTATGAAGCTAAATATTGATATTAGTATGAAACAGAAGTTGCGATTGTCTCATCTTTCCTGTTGTGATGTATGAGTGAAATGGCTTCTCGAACAATAAAAAAAATGTAGGGCGGTACTTGATGGGAAATCGACTGGATCATTGGATCAGTAGGGTTTGCTATTGCTGTGATCTCAGTGAGTGACAGGTTGTCCCGGCCTTGCGCCAATAAACATGTCATCAGAGCAAAAGAATTATTTTGATTTCACAGTGTGTAACTTGAGTGCTGCATTTGTGGAACAGCTGTGGCTGCAAAAGACGCAAGAAGTGAGCACAATGGTCAAACGTGTCTGTCTGCATTTTTACACACACAAAAAAAACAAAAAAAACTGAAAAGTTGCACAATGGAATACAAAAACAATCTGTGTGAATTGTCCCTTAAAAGTGTGTTCTAGGTAGGTTATACATTTTTTTGTATTTTGTATTTACACTTTACATGTACCAAATACAGAGACTTTAGAATTTGAACCTTAGTCCTGGCCTTGCTGACCAGTGAAGTTTTCTCTCCCCCTCTGTTTGAATGGTTCTCAGTTGGTCTCGTTGCTGCTAGATGACTGCTGGGTGCCGGCTGGTGCTCCACTGTAGTAGCCACAGGGCAAGCTAAACTAAGGTTATGTGGTAGTGCTTATGCAGTTTAATAAACTGATATCAATCACTGACAAGGGATTTATGCTGTCACTCACCTTTGCCTCCAATTGCCATGGTTACAGGTACTGGTGGAGTCAGCGGTGCCACAGATAGAGGCTCTGTAAAATTAAACACAGCTGTGCACACATAGATCCAATAATAGTGCACCATCTTTATCTCTGTCGCAGTGATAAACACTACGGGGTAAATTTGCTTGTGCATGTTATATTGTAATGACACAACTGACTGAGGTGTGGGTGGGCAAAATGGAAACACCAGCCTACCTTGTTTTGAACCTTTTGCTCTGACGCTCTGTTATAAAATGACACATTTGGTAAGAATGAGTCAATCGTTAATCATACAAAAGGAAAGTCATAGCACAGCACCTCTGGACAGATCAAAGGGTTAGTTCACCCAAAAATGATATTTCTGTCATTAATTACTCACCCTCAAGTTATTCCAAACACGTTCATCTTCGGAAAACTAATGAATATATTTTCATATTTTTGAACCACACATAGGCAGCAACCTCATTGCACCTTTCAAGGTCCAGAAATGTAGTAAAATCTTCGTTAAAATAGTCCATGTGACTACAGATGTTCAACCTTAATGTTATGAAGTGTCAAGAATACTTTTTGTGCGAAAAACAACAACAACAACAACAACAACAACACATAACCTTCTTTTCTCTGTCAGTCTCCTACGCTGTTGACATTATGGGTTCTACGTCAGAACGATGGCTGCGTCCGAAAACCTAGGTACGTTAGCTGTCTTGCTGCCTCGCTATCTTATAAAAGAATGACTTGTACGGCAGCGTTTGTGCATGAAGGCACCTCACGAAATTGATTTCGGACAGACTTCTGAGGCAGCGTAACAGTTTAATGATCTACAGCAATATAGCACGAGCTTTGGTGAGAACTAAACAAAGATTTAATTACTAATTTCTCGATAGAAATGATATCAAAATTGAAATATGTTGATCAAAATCGTACATTTACACACAAACTGAGCAGCAAACGCAACTTTCGGACGCCATCTTTATTTTTCTAGCTCAACTGTCACAGAATGGAAAGCACAGGATTGTGGGATATCAAAGGCAGCTAAGGATACATCTATGCTTCCTTCAAAAATCAATCAGATGAAGGTATCTCATGAGAGAGGAAGTGAAGCTAACATTGGATTCGGACGTGCCTTGATGCCTTACTACCTTGAAATGTGTCCTCAGAAGGCAGCATTTTCCAGTTTTCGGACGCAGCCACTGTTTCACTGTATTTGCCGACGCTGTTCATGTGAGCAGCACGACGTATGCGTGTGAGTCGACCAATAATGAGTCGATGTTCTGACGCAGAAAGCGTAGGAGAAGAGAAGAAATTGTTGAATAAAGTCATTATTTTTGTTCTGTTTTGCGCATAAAAAGTATCCTTATCGCTTCATAACATTAAGGTTGAACCAAAGACTATAGAATAACACAAGACGTGTCAATCGTATTGTTTTGAATGGGAGAAAGTGTAACGCGCAATATAGTGGAATAAGTCCCGCCTTCTAAATAAGAGCCAATCGCCGACTGGTAAAGTCATCGCATCACTTCAGCGGCCGTTATGCTGCGTTCACACCAAACGCGAATAGAGCGTCAAATTCGCGTCTACCGCGTCTAGTTTGCCGCTTGAACATTTCGAATGCATTCGCGCGTCTAGAGCGAAATAGACGCGCGTAAAAAACAAGCGTTTGCGAAATTGACGCGCGTCCGAGGCGAAATCCGCTTCTTGTGGGAGGGGCAAGTGCTAGGCGGTTGTCTGTTTGCAAGATGGCTGATGTTGATCGTGCGTTCATCGAGAGAGCTACTGCTTTGTATTTGCTCTGGAGAGCAGAACAGCGGCGTAGGGGTCAGCGTCGCGGGAAGGCCACGGGTCGATAAACGTGTACGTGACTCAAAAGTAAAATGTGTATTTACAACTTACCAGGTAGCCCAATCTCCTCACCGACACTCTTCCAAGCGAGGTCCTTTTTATTCCTGTCTGAAGTATGAACTTGTGTCATAAATCTCTGGGTGACTGCTCACTGATAATATCAGTCGTTCCTCCATTTTGAATGAGTGACTCCGGGCGGGCCTGCCGCCACAGCAGCAAGCAGGCTCCTGATTGGTTAACGCGGCGCGAATTTACGCCAAAGTTCAAATTTTTCAACTCGGGCGTCAGACGCGAATTCGCATCAAACGCTAAATGCACAAAAAGCACCATTCGCGCGTATCGCGCGAATGACTAGACGCGCGAATGAGGCGAATTCGCGTCTTCCGCGCCGCAAGACCTCCAGACGCGCGTAAACGCGTCTTTACATTGACTTAACATTGAAATCATTCGCGCCAGACGCTCTATTCGCGTTTGGTGTGAACACAGCAGCATTAGAATCACCGGTTTCTATAGAAACAGTCAGACGCGCGCCTCCGAAGAGACGCGCATTTAGGTCTGCGCATGCGCATTAGCTTGATCCAGCCTGAAAAATACAGGTTTTTTTGTCATGATTCGAGCGTTTAGAAACTAAATTTATGAGCCGGTTGTTGTTAGATTTCATTGTTGATTTCAAATATGAAATTTAATCGTAAGGTTGGCGAACAGTTTTGGAGAATTTGATGTTTCCCCATTCAAAGAGATTGCATGATGCCCAGGATGCCCGAGAGGCGTTTCAAAGATAGCCGCCAAGTGAAATGACTTGTCTTAAAGGGACTTTGGTTGAACCGCTGTAGTCACATTGACTGTTTTAACCATCTCTTTACTACCTTTCTGGGCCTTGAAATGTGCAGTGATGTTGCTGCCTATGGGTGTTTCAGAAACCTCTCAGATTTCATCAAAAATATCTTCATTTGTGTTCTGAAGATGAACAAAGGGGTTTGGAATGGCATGAGGGTGAGTAATTATTGACAGAATTTTCATTTTTGGGTGAACTAACCCTTTAAGTTAAAGACTGCATGAGAATTAGAGTGTTTTGTAGTCCATATCTATATGCATTGAAGTCAGCTATATGCTAGTGTACTCCTAAATGTTGATACATTTCATTTTTAGCATATTGTATAACATAGAGAGAGTATAAAGGTAAGTGCAATGTAACCTTGCTTCGGCTCCAAGAACTTTCCAGGAATGATCTGGGTTGGGAGCTGCCTGACCATTCAGATGATGTGCCCACTCTCTGTCTCTGCTGCTCGGCCTCAGCTGGCAGACAGAGGGTGTTGTTGTCACCCACTTAAATAGAAAAATATCTTTTAACAAATGTAACAAATATAGATGAGGTTTTTCTGTATACTGTAAGTATTATATACTGCACCTTTCTCCGTGTGAAACACGAAAGATTCTGGAGTTCTTTCAGGAAGTGGTGGAGTAACACTTTCTTCATGAAACAAAACAGCAAAACATACTGAGTTTTTATATATCAGGAAAAAAAAGGTATATTAAACAATTACATTTGTGTTTTTAGTTCAACGGATATGTGATATAATGTAGGCCTACCTGTCCCTGGAACTGGTCCAGATATTTCAGATGTCTGCTCATGCGGTGTTAGGGTGTGTAGTTGAGATTCTGAGGTCAAAAATGGGAAGTAAGTAACAATAGCCAGTATTAAAAATAATTTGAATATTTTTTTTTAGAATAACTAGAATAACACTGACAGAACTTCAAGACACACTTGGTGAATAGGGTAAAAATGTTTTGTATTACAAGTTCTTTGAAATGTTACATTTAAATGTGCAATTTATAATTAAATATGTGCTAATTTGCATACATTTCAGGAACAGAATTCACTTGATTAAGCCAAATTTTTGTTTCATTTTGTTGACATATTAGAGTTAAAGGTTTTTGCAGATGGGTATTTTGAATTTCTCTCATAAATCTGAAAACATTGCCAACAGCCAGAGAGAAAAAAATAATAATTTTAAGGAATAAAATGTAAACTCAGGCAAATTTGTAATTGAAATCTACATACACAAATAGATAAAGTGCAATAAAAGCAACTCTTAAAAGTGTATTTGGAATTGACAGTCGAATCCTAACTGGAGACGAATCCACTGAGGAGAACAGAATTCTGTCTATCAAAAAGACTCGTTCAGATTCGTTTACTGATTCATTTGGTGACTCTTTCTGTAAGTTAGCCTACATCAGTGGTCACCAAGCCCAAGATCCCTGACCTCCACCTTTATGAAAGACAAGATCTACCAATTGAAGAATTTAAAGAAAAAGACAGCCCAGATTGTGTTTAGTATTTTTTCATGGCCAGTTCAGATTCAGATTATTTTTTTTTATTTTTTTTTACAAGCAAAATTGGCCGATTTAGATACTGGTTGCAGATATTTTATTATAATTATTATTATTATTATTATAAACAAAAATATCTAGCCATTTCAAATTAGAGGTAGCCACTGCATTTTAATCACAATCTAAACAAAAATGCTACACACTTTGCGTAAGCAGATGTTTTTGATTTGAATTAGATTTAATTTCAAGATTTAAAGCAAAACAGAACTTAATCTTTGAGAAATTATATTATCTTTGTGAGGTTAAATTATATGTTACAAAAAAAAAGCATGAAATAAAATCAGCAGACAGGCTGAATGAGTCGCAAATTCGCTCTCTGACAGCAGGTGGCGCTTATGGAAGAGCAGTGATACAGCGTTTCCTTGGTTACCGCGGCAGTAAACAAAGCAGCACTGCGCTTATAAATAGCTAGGCTATTTTATTTTTTATTCGGAGGTAAGAGGAAAATAAAATGCCATTGCCGTCAAAACTTTTCTGAAGATAGTAAGTTCCCTTAAGAGATACATCATATAACTCCTCACCACCAATTCAATATTTATATTTTCTTTCTATATTTCGAGCATCGTGAACAGTGAGCTGCTCTGCCTGCTACAGTTTTCTCCTCTTTGCGTCCATCTTCAGCGTCTCTGGCTTCCTGTTAACGGCCGTTTACAGGCATGATATGGGCTATTTACCTTTGTCACTGTGCCAGTAGTCTAGAAAATAACAGAAATATAATTACAAAAATTAAAGTACAAAGACTGGAGAATAGTAATGTCTTTTTGTACTCATATTTCTGTTATTTTCGGGAGCTACTGGGACAGTGATAAAGATCTACCAGTCGCGATCGACGGTCTATGGTTAAATCTTTACCAGTAACTGGCGGCGAGTAACTGGCGGCGACTGGTGGGTGTCTTTTTGAGTCGTTCCTTCAAAAGATTAGTTCGAAAGTTCAGTATAGCTACCGTAACAACATAATACAGAAGCGAAACAATCATGACTGATCAACGCGACAGATGTCTTTGAAACAAGACGTATGCTGCGTCCCAATTCGCATACTATGCATCCTAAATAGTATTCGAAAAAAGAATTAGTATGTCCCAAATCGTAGTATGTTGAAATGAGTATTCCAAAGATACCCGGATGGTGTACTTTTTCCGGTTAGAATTCGAAGTGCAGATCCGTGCACACTTCTAACGGCTAATATTGCCCGTAACACATTGCGCTGTGGACGAGGATTCGATTAGAACTACAAATACGAATAAAAAGTGTTTAAAAACTACAAACATGACGGACGTGCGAGGTACGACGGTTAAGATAAAGTGGCTTGAATGATTAATAAGCAGTGTCTAACCTGACAAAAAGATATTTATTAAATGTTATCCACATTATATTTCATCTGCAACAGCATTGTGAACTTTTATAACGATGTGTTTGGTCATTAACTTTTAAATGCATCATTATGCAAAGATGAGGAGAGTTCTCTGCATGAAAGACCCATGACTGGCAGATCAACGTGCGACTACATTTCTCTCCGAAACGGTAGGAAAATAAATTTAATTTAAATGTGGATGATTTTAACTGTGACATGATGATTGACACGGTAGTTTAAACAGTTACAGGTTAAGTAACTAAGCAACAGAACGTCCGTTAAAGACGCAGTTATGACGAGGTAGTATGTCCCAAAACTTGCATACTCTTCTACTACACACTCAAAAGTATGTACTTTTTCTTTACAAAAAGAGTACATACTTTTAGGACGTAGTATAAGTAGGCGAATTGGGACGTAGTAAGTAAGAGAACAACCATTAATCATAAGTTTATTCATTAAAGAGCCACCGTAATAGGCTTTTACCTCAAGCTACAGTAGCCTATATTCAGCTCAGATTTCTCTAAGATAAGCTGCTTTTTGTGCTTACAAGTATATACTTTTTATGAAGTGGAAATGTCAGAAGATATCTTGTCGTTTGAAATATCACCATAATAACTTGAAAAATGTTTTCTTTGTTTCTTTATGTTGTAGGCCTATATAAGGTTTCATCACGTGCCTTATTAGTTTACGACAATTGAATCGACTCCCAAGTCTGGAAGCGTAGGCCTACAAGGTATTTTGTTTGCTTTGTTGTACTGATTTAATATAGCGTTTAAAGATGACATGTTTTTGCTTGCTTAATGGCGATGTCACCCAGCTTATAACACCAGTATATATGTGGCTTTCTGTAGAGCAAATTCAAAGTGACATTTTTGCTGTACACACTTATTTCCTTGTGAACTGAAGTGAGTCTTACCCTGAGGATGTTTGTACAGTAGGGGAGGAGGACTGTGACTTGTGATCGCAATAGGACTGAGTGGAATACATGATGCTGCTGCAGGAAAACAAAATAATAAGTTTGTCAAGACTGTAGCCAAAATAAATGTATTGCTGGTTTGCTTAGAGATCCTGACTTACCAGGAAGTGACATTCTAAGCTTTAAGCTCTGAAATAAAGAAAACAAGCCTGTTATATATTGTTCTTATTTTTTGCACTCAGCAAAAAGAAGTGTGCCTATCCAAAGAGTGCAAGTTTGTTGGTGTGTTAATGTGCTGAAATGATTCAGATCTTAATTAGCATATACATCTACTGCCCCACATCTGCTCACCTTGCTCCTCGACCAGGATCGTTTAATGTCTGTCTGTTCTTCAGATGTTTGACCAGACCATTCTAAAGATTTCCCAACTCTCATTACAACATCCTGTGGCTTTTCTTGTGTCATGTTTTGTACCAAATCTGTTGAAAATTAGATGAAAATTAGATAAGGTACAAACAAAGGGACCAGATGGAATTTGATGTTTATTCATCGATGTCCACGATTGTCATACCCTCATCCGTGGCCATTTCAAAAGACTCTGGAGTTCTCTCTGGCAGTGGGGGTACAGGTGAGGGCGGGTTGTCTTTTTAGGGAAAACAGGAACATTTACAGGTGCTGTAAGACCACCACACATATTTGCATTTATAGACACAAATTTTCAAGTATGCATAACGCTCACCTTTGTTGACACTCTCAGAGTCTGAGCTGGTTGGGATCACCAATGTCAGCATCTCACTGGTTTCACTGATTTCACTGATTTCAATGATATCTGGAAACAAGACCATACATAGTGATATGTTTTGGTTTTGTTTTGTTTTTTTAAATTGTTTCATTTTCTAAGTTAATAGAAAAGGCAGTGGACATTTGTATAAGCTGTTGCTTGAAATGTCAGTATATGTAACGTTATTATTAACTAAAACAAAACTAGATCTTTAATAAAAATTACAGTTTTTGGTAACTGAAATAAAGCTGAAATAATATAAAATATTATATAGAAAACCTAAAAAAGGAGAGAAATGTTGCTTTGGCAATGTCAACTAACTGAAATATATAAGTTGAAGTACTAAAATTACTGGTAACACAGCCTGTATATATGTAATACATTATATAAATTATTCTTATTGCAATAATTATGTCTTGTAATGCACCTTATAATGTATTATGTGATCTCATGAATAATTGGAACCACAGTTATAATACTTCATTTTTACACTGTTAGAAAGTATAATGCAATACAACTCATGATAAACATTTGAATCTGCAAAAGTTATATTACATTTTAATTTGGTTTAAACTGAAAATATACAAATACAAGCCACTTCAAAATATTAATAAATACCATAATAGTACACTCTAAAAAATGCTGGGTTAAAAACAACCCAAGCTGGGTAAAATATGGACAAACTCAGCAGGTTGGGTTAAAAGGCACCTATTATGCCCTCTTTCACATGATGTAATATAAGTCTCTGGTCTGGTCAAGTTTCAGCTTAAAATACCCCACAAATTTGCCCCTATTTGGGGGTGAGCAAAAACATGCCTTTTACTATATTACTATATTGCTGGCTAAAAAAATAAATCCAAAATTGGTTGAAAAAAATGGCTGGGTGAAAACAACCCAATGCCTGGTTTTGTCCATATTTAACCCAGCAGTTTTTAGAGTGTATATAAATAATACTGAAATAACATTGGTGAGAACTGAGAAGTGGACATAGTGTTCTTATTTAGACATTGAGGACTAACCGTTAATTTCCTCGGCCAATATAAAGGACTCTGGGGTTCGCTCTGGCAAAGGAGGAGGGCTGTCTTCATCAGATGAAGGTGAATTTGCACCTTTATACAAATTATAAAAAAGATCATAATCCATCATAAATCATTTTTGAGAAAATCAGTTGTTAAATGTGACAGGTGTTCATACCTTTGTCATTGCTGTCATGTTTTGGCAGTTCCAACACCTGGTTATTAAGAGTTAAACTAGGTATTGTGAAACAAGGATTCTCCAGCCAGGTTTCTTGAACCATAGATTCCATAACACTGGGATTGTCGCTAACCGGTGGAGATTCGGGACCAAAATAAGGATCTTCCACAGTGAAACAGAGGGTACTGGAGATATAAGGTTTGTTGTCTTTGCCAACGGGACTAACATCTTGGTTTTCTTCCCACTCCAGATGCTTCGTATTTGGCCTCAGTTCCTGTACTAGGCTGATGGGATAGTTTGAACATGCAGCTTGGGTAAGATCAGTGTTGAGGCTGGTGGATGGCTCAGTTCTTTGATATCCAGAGGTTGTAAAGTCTGTTTGAGGAGTTGGTGCTATGAGTGACCTCTGATATTTAATCTGCGCCTCACTCATTGTACTGAGCATGTCTGCAGGACTGAGTTTGGTGGAGATGACCTCTTGATTAAATGGATGTAAATGAGGATGTGGCCAAGGAGTGACTTTCTGTGTAATGTGATTGCGTTCATCCATTAGAATTTCCATCTCATTACTCCTATTATAACAGCAAAAGTTTTCATTATAATCAGAAATAACAGAAAAACAGTCACAGTGTGTCTTAGACATAAAACAATTCAAAAAGTTTCTTTGTGATGACAGTTAGGTTTCTATTTAAGTCGAAGTGTGAATTCAAGTAGGTCAATAGTTGGTTGATTTCTCCGGAAGGCGTTAAAATTGTGGCTTTGTGGTGCTATCAAAACATCTCTATGTGAGCAGACTGACATGGCAACACTTGCTCAACCAAGGGCATTAGTTTGAGGGTTGGACAAATCTGTTTTTTACCAATGGCAAATGGGCGAGTCTTTGGAGAAACTTTTTTTAAAGCTACCTTTATTTCTTTATCTTTTGGGATGCTATTGGAACAGAAATTACACACTTCAGCTTATACAAGTTCAGACAAAAATGAAAATTATGTCATCATTTATTCACCCTCACCTGTATTTTAAACACTTGAAAAATGTGTAAGTTTTGTTGTTTTTTCATTTTGTACTATGAAAATCAATGGGGCCCAAAACAACACTGGACCCCACTAACTTTCACTGCATGGACAAAAACATTTTTTTTTTTTGAAATATCTACTTTTCTGCAAGAAAGTCATACATGTTTGGATCAGCATGAGGGAGAATAAATTCTTCATTTCTGGGTGAACTATTCCTTTAAAATCTGCATCAAAACCATTAAAATTAGAGATTTCCTCAGACCTGCGCTCAGTTTGAATCAGCGCTCTGAAGTCAGTCTCTGATTCGGAGTCACTGAAATCTGAGAGATCACTCCCAGTACTTATGGTGACAGGTGAGGAGGAAGCTGGGACCTGATTGAGGATCAAATTAAATTGTTCATGACTTATACCAGCAAAAAGCTCTGACTATGATATCGAATGTGTCGTAACTGGAAAGCTAAATAAAATGACATAATTTATTTAAATACAGAGTGAGTATTAACAGTGTCTTATCTGACCTCTCTGTTTGGTTCTTCTATTGCTGCTAGATATCTCTCAAAAAGCAATTTGATGGTCCTGTATACTAGTGCATATTGTTCCTAAGAGGAAGAGAAGAAATTATAATTAGGTAAAATTGAGGCGTATTAGTTTTTATTGATGATGGCAAATTAAGGAGAAACTATGTTGGTTACCTTAGTCTGAACCACAGATGGCCTTTGTGTACGCATGTCCTTCACCAGCTCAAAGATACTGAAATCCTCTGGTATCATCTAAACAAGAGCAAATAAGATTAACATCTCACCTCAAGTAAGAGGCAGAAATGTTTGCTCTTTGTTTTTGTCTGTTCTTTATTTTTGTGCCAGTACAATGGAAGATGTTTTGAATTCTTACCTGTCTCTTCAGTAGATTCCAGGTATAGTCGATGGCACACAATGCACCCGTTCTTCCACAGCCTGCACTGAAAATCCCCAGACAGTCCCAAGAGAATGAGCCACAGTGAAAACACAATGATCTTTTCTTACATTCTTACTCTTAAGTGTAGTGTAAGGGTTTTTACATAACACTGCTGTAGAGTCATAAGAATTATTTAATTTTAAAGGGATAGTTCACCGAAAAATGAAAATTCTATCATTTACTCTTTGAAAAGTTGTTCCAAACCTATATATCTGCTTGGTTACAAACATTCTTCCAAATATTTTCCTTTGTGTACAACAGAATAAAAAAATATATACAGGTTTGAAACATCTTGAGGGGGAGAAAATGATGACAAAATGTTTATTTTTCGGTGAACTATCCCTTTAACAAGTCAATGAACTGTTTAAACGGTGCTCAGAATATTCTGTGTGGAAAAACATTTTCCAAAGTTAAGGTTAATCTTTAAAAACATGATTTATTAACACTGTTGAATTAATATTTTTGCAAATCTCAAAATGAATATCCTTTTTTCATACTAGACTTTATAGTATACTAGTACTTTCTCTGGATATTATTGACCTCCGTAGTTCAGACTGAAAGATTGTTTGAGGAATGGCCAAGTTAACTTAGTAAAGAATACCTTAAATAATTAATTTCTCTTCTGTTGGTTAGTCTTTCAGCATAGCATTAACTGTCATTATAACCAGGGTTTGAAATTAACACCTGCCAACCCACCAAATGTGGGTAAAAATCAGCTGTGGTGGGTAACGCTGTCAAATCACTAGCAAACCTGCAGATTTAGCACAAATAACAGCGTGCTTGTTCATTCGCTTTGAAGCAATAGTGAAGATTTAAAAAAAACATAATAATGTGGTGATGCATTTGGTTAACAGAAAAGACTTTTCCAACATCCTAAAATTTTAGCAAACCCTGGCTTATCCTGAGATGGATAATGTTTTTAGACAGAGATTTATTTTTGCTGTGGTCAATAACTCACAAGCGTGGTCTATCAATACCAGGTGGTATTTTGCACAAATGTAGAATGACTTCAGTATAATTTCACTTCGAACATAAGTTGCACATTGTTACTTTTGACCCTGTCTGTTGGGACGAAAGTAACACAACAATACAAGTTAGATTTTTTTTGTGTGTTACTCTTGTTTTAATCTGGTTTATTTATCTTTTATTTTTGGCTGGTAGAAGTTTCAAATGGCTGGTAAATTAATAATAATTTGAGTGAAAAAGTTAATTTCAAACCCTGATTCTAACTCGGTGTTAGCAGTAGAGCAGATGCGTGTTGGGGCATTTGGTTGTTGTTGGTCAACCACCTACATATTTCCTGTGTAAAAAAATGGTGGTGGGCATTTTCCATGGTTACAGATACAAACAAATCTTGTGTTCATTCATGGCCACCAAAACTTTACGTCATGGCCATAACATCGCCGCCATTTTATCTGATTAGCCCCCAACTGCAATCATTGCAAAAATGAATCATAGAGGTCCATCACAGCAGATTTGGGCGTTTACCTGCAGTGAATGCAGATGGGAAGCTCATCATGATCCTGGTAAATCCTCATGTCCTGCAGCAGCTCCAAGATGGCAGGAATGGAGTCAGGTACTCCGTGATCCGGCCAGTTCACATAGTGCAGCTGCTTCAGTGTCCGGGACACCTGGAAATAACCAGTATAATATAAAACTCTTTGTTTTTTCTGGTAACCTGGTTTGCTAGTCATTAAACCACCACATTTTGGTGGTTTTCTTTCATCACTACAAAACATCTGCGGAAATGTCAGCACCTGTCTGTGTTTATGTTTGTTCCACTACAATGTCTCCACCACAGTTGCTGCTCTATAAGTCTTTTAAAACTGAATACTTGGACTCTTACGCAATGACCAAGAGGAAAAAATATATAGCCACGTCATAGGCCACCACAACACAACGTTTGACCTAAAGCAATACTTTTTATATTTTGACGAACTTGACTCAAGTGTGAACGCATCGAGAGATCGGTCTGTAAAACACTTACTGGCAAACAGCTAGTCTGGACATTGAAAAAAAAAAATCAAGTATGTTTTTGACTGCTTTTAATTTATTAAATTAATTAAAGCAAATTAATTATTCTTATATATATATCTGTATAAGAGACTGAAAGAGACTTTTTCAGTGCAGTGAAGTCAAGACCAAAGAAGTGTTACTTACTTGTTTACATGTCACCTTCAGCGTCCTTATCAAATATTCTCCCTTATTTTCATCAGACTCCTAGACAAAAGCAAACATATGCGTGAATGGAATGCTTATAGTATCAATGTGCTGGTAATATTTTGGATAATATTATTCAATAGTGAATAACTATTTGCCAATCTACAATCAACTTTATGTATTTATTTATTTATTGAGGGATGCATCAATATTAAAATTCTGGTTGACGAGATAAACTGATAACTATTACAACTGTACTATTTTGTCTAAATAAATGAAAAAAAAAAACACGTAGGCAGCACAGATTAGATTTAGAAGTTTTATTATTTAGAAGTTATTAGTGTTTTTAAAGATAAACCTAATGCTGTAAGAAAAAAAAACATAGATGTACTAGTGAATTTCCAGTACATTATCTGTTAAGTTTACACAGACATTTCCTATTTTTACGGAAGTTTTTTACAATGTAAGCTCTCAGTAATGGCAAAGGTTACCGATACATTTTCGTTGTAAATGTCAATATACCAAGAAAATATAGTGACCTTTTTTGCTTCCTACTTAGCAGTCCAAGCTATACTGATGTGGTGTTTTAGATTCAGACTTGCTACATGAATACTGAGAATCAAGCTAGAACAGGCATGTGTCGGAGTGCAAATAAAACACAAGGACAGGAAGTGTGGTGTGAGTGAGGGAAGAAGTGTCTCTTACATAGTGTATGTTAAAGGGTTCACACACAAACACATCCTCCTTTGACGCCGGCCAATAACGCTCACATTTTTTCTGAAATAAAGAGGAAATGCAGCATTCAATCTCAATTGCCTCCTTCACATATGCATCTGTCCTGCGCTATATGAGAATAACGCTTGTAACCATAACAAAAGTTGTGAAAGGGAAGGGAAAAAAATCAAAAAAAGGAGCTAAAAAAAAAGAAGAAAGCTGAAGCTAAAGAAAATGTCATGCTTGATGCATTGCTTCACCTTTCTGAGGCAAGAAGGATGTGGTTAATAAAAATGTTTTCTTTAAAGCACAGTGAATGACAACATTTCCCCTATAACACACTGTCAGTTACAACTTACCCTTCCCATTTCAAACTCTCGGCAAGCCATCACGACAACCTGCAGAGAGAGAGAGTTATTATGGAGGTATTTCCGCATGTGAATGATTCTCCTCGAACACAAAGCTTAGAACAGGTTGAACCTGTTTTTTAAAGGAAGTGGAATGTGTGTGAAATGGTCATATGCTAACTTAATCAAGCACTCACCTGCACATTGTATTCCCACAGCATCCTCCAGAAGTCAAGCACAGTGTTTGGCAACGGGCCTTGTGTGGCAATATACGCCCTAGAGCCCAACACCCCCTGAAATAAATAGAGAACTTATAGCAACTACTGATATTTTGTCAGTGATTGTTTAAGCATGACATTTTCTGTTTAATCTGCATCAAAGTATTGGATTTAGTGTATAAATGACTGAATATTGTGTATATAGCATGAGATTTCTTTCTTGCATATAACCATCTTACCTTAATGAAACTAGCATTAATGTAGTCCGTATCATGTTTGGATGTGATGAGGGAGAGCTTTACTCTGCTGTGATCAACTGTGAGAAAATACAGTCGTCAGCATCTCTAGTCTCATTACTGTAATCTTCACAATCATCTTGTTTCATGTTTTTTAAGTAGTGCATAAAGTGCTGTTTTCACACAGCACACATGTTGTGCTAATCTCTCACACTTTGTGTCTTTTGCATGTTAGTGTCTAGTGCATCAGTTTTTCTAATGTAACAACGGGGCAAATGCGGATAAATAACACTGTGTATTACAATACAGTAAAGTACAGTACAGTATATTTTTGTATAGTATAATTACAATACAGTATACTCTAAAAAATGCTGGGTTAAAAACAACCCAAGTTGGGTTGAAAATGGACAAACCCAGCAATTGGGTTGTTTTAACCCAGTGGTTGGGTTAAATGTTTGCCCAACGTGCTGGGTAGTTTTATTTAACTCAACTGTTGTATAAAAATTACTGTATTGCTTGCTTAAAATGAACCCAAAATATGCTGGAAATTAACATTTATTAATATTTTTAATAAATGAGCATTTATTAATAAGATAATGAATAATTAACAATAAACATTTATTAAATTTCTTATTAATAAATGTACACCTTTTGATTATTATTGTTGCCTCTAGTAATTATGTGTCTGATTTTTAATTTCTTACCTATTTTGGGTTCATTTTAAGCCAGCCATATAGTAATTTTTAATCAGTAGTTGGGTTAAATAAAACTACCCAGCAGGTTGGGCAAACATTTAACCCAACCACCGGGTTAAAACAGCCCAATTGCTGGGTTTGTCCATTTTCAACCCAACTTGGGTTGTTTTTAACCAAACATTTTTTAGAGTGTATATACTAGTACAGTACTGTATATTTTATAATATTATGTATGCTACAGTATGATATAAAGCAGTATCATACAGTACAGTATACACTAAGAACTGTAAAAAACAAAACAAATTTACACTGTAAAATACCGTTTTCCATTGAAACAGTAATATACTGTAAAAACAATGAATTCTGGGTAATATGATTTGTCGTTTTGATAAATATGACAAAAAATGACAAATAATATTTCCCAGAATGTGTTGTTTTATATTACTTCTGTATATTACTATACATTCTGGGTAAAATTATTTGTCATTTTCGAGAAAGTAGCCTATAGGCCTCTTTTCTTAAAATGACAAATATTACCCAATGGAAAACAGTATTTTACTGTGTAAATTTGTTTCAGTTTTTTTACATTTATTTTTTAGAGTGATGGTATGGTATGTAGGGTATAGTACAGTATTTTATGGTATAGTATACCCAGAGAACACACATACATCATGTCTATTTGTTGTGCACATTTTCATATTAGTTTCACAAGTTTTTTAGAGCGTTTGCTGATCTGCAATACATCTCAAATACGTTTCCTGTCAGATGTTAAATAGATATTTAGAGAACGTCTTTAAGATGTTTATGCACTAAAAATGTTGTAAATGTTTTAACATCCCAATACATGTAATTTTACTTTAAAATACTCGTAAATAGCGTAGCAGAATGACGGGAGAGATGAATTTGTTGAATAAAGTTTTTTTTTTTTTTTTTTTTTTTTTTTTTTGCGCACAAAAAGTATTCTCGTTGCTTCATAATATTAATGTTGAACCACATGGACTATTTTAAGGATTTCCTCTCGGATTTCATCAAAATATCTTAATTTTGGGGTTTGGAACGACATGAGGGTGAATAATTAATGACAGAAATATCATTTTTGGGTGAACTAACCCTTTAATGTTTATTGGTGGTGTTTTGTCTTTGTTTATATCCCTGTACATCGTCAGCATTTTCATCATCAGTATATTAAGTATTGGTATGTTTACATGTTTTATTGACAAGCCACTTATGGTAAACTATTTTTCAATTTTACCAGTTGTATTATTATAGTGATTATCAGTAAATTTTACAGTACAAAGCAGATTGTGGTATACCACAGATTGGTATTTTAATATTATATGTAAATTATACAGGCACCAACATGCCATACCATACCTGAAATATTATCAGCATATTTTTATGGTGAATATCTAGCGACCACAGTGCCAGTTTCAACAAATTTAACACGATCATTTTTTACAGTGTATATAAATCTGCTTTTTTAACAGATATTTGTAAACAATAGATGCTGTTCAGATGAGGTGCTCTTTAACAGCCATTTTGGAGATTTATAGTAGATCATCATTCACTGTGTTTGTATGCTTATACTGTCTACATTTCTATGCTGTCTAGATGACGTTATGTGTTCTTTCTTATGGATTTAAATGTTTATTTGATATAACCGCTATATGCAACTGCATTGGCTCTTGTTCTTTTCCAGATGATTGATTGTATGACTGTATGATTTATTGTGAAGCGTCCTTGAGCTCGGGAAAGGTGCTATATACAGCAGTATAGTATACTGTAATGTACTTTAGTATAGTCAGATGTCAGATGTGATACTCACAGGGAACAATGTCCTTGTATCTGTTCTTTTTCACGTTATCCTGTTTGTCCGCAGCTGTGGTGGGGTATGTCTTCTCTGCACGATACTTGGTAGACTGCCTCTTCAGTTTCTGTTTTGACCAAAATACATAAGATTCATTCATGATTTTGTGCAATAAAACCTTTCTGCATACTTAAGTTTGTTCAACCCATAAGTTCGGGGCTAAGATGTTTACATTGATATTAAACGCTTTAGAAGAAACCTTTAACAGGGTTTACCCTGAATCCATGTATGAGTTTTTATCTAAAGCAAATTTTTAAAGTTTTTTTAAATGTTTTTTTTATTGTTATTTTTTAACTTAAAGCATCAATCAAAGCAATTAAGCACCAAACGACCGACGTTAATATTGATATTATTTTAAAAGACAAAGCAAAGTAAGAAAACTTGTCTTATTTGCCATGTTTTTGACATCTTAACAGTGATCTAAGACTAACAGAATGCAGTTTATAGCCCTGTGGTTAAGATCTGTGAAAACTAGATAAGTCTGGCTGTGTATGCGTGAGTGTTTGTGGCTGTCACAACATGTGTGTGGGATGTACCATCGTTCTCCTTTGTGTGTCTCTGAGCACAAGCACTTTGTTACCAGACCAAGAGACTTTCCGACCACAGCTGAGCTTACGAGAAGCCTTATGAGCCCAGAACACTGAGCAAATATAGCAAGCTGAGTAATTAGCATGGGATCTCTGAGCTAAAACAGTCAGGACTGCATGTGAGGAACCAGCCATCACACTTTTGGAAACCTTCAAGTTTTGAACAGTGAGACTGGACCTGTGTCTGACATTTCTCTTCATTTATGTCCCTTGCGTCGGCAAGCATACATTGCGGTCCAGCGGTGAGGACCAGTAGTTCTGCTCTCAGTGTGATGGGAACTTTGGTTTCCATGCTCTGCCAAATAGACAGTTTCTCTTCCTGTGCACATTCCATTAGTGAGCGATTCAAATCACTCATTCTGGCGGAAGTCTTGTTTGGCAACAGATTGACAGAGATCATTTAAAACTGCAATTTTAATCAGAGTGATTATTCATGCTTTATGCGATTGTGAAAACTGGCAGAAGGCCTGGTTTGACTTTGGGAAAGTCTGTATGGATTTACACACTGTTCCTCACTCACAGTGTATTGAACACTTTGCTGCAGCTGAGAGCTATAACAGACACTCTGTAGCGTTCAGGCCGGACCACAGAGCACGTGTTGTTCTGCATAACAGGATGAAGCCATGGTGGCAAGGGCAGGCCTGAATCACTTTGGTACTTCAGGGTCTGGCATATTTTGGCAAGTACGTTATGGTTGCCATCTTTGTTATCGTTACAAGAGTAACATGTAACTGGGTGATAAGCATTGAAGCCTTAAAAATGAAATGATATCACTTTTCAATTTTCATACATGGCAATTTGTATTGTATGACAATACAGTGTTTGTAATCTTCATTTACAGCAGAGGTTTTTTAATATTTTGATGACAATGACCCTAAAGTATGATCTCCTTGCATGGGACACCCTTCCTAAATATATGCTAGATATTTTCATATACAAAGACCGATTACTTTGTGAGAATAAAAATGTGTGGTATTATGAAGGCAACATTTTGTTTATTAAATTAAATAATTATCTAAAATCCGGAGCCCCGCAGGACAAAATATGTTATTTGTGGCCACAAGTTAGCAGTTCATTCCCACAACATGCTAATACATCAGAACGTTTTACTAATTAGTTTCCCTCGTTTCAAGTAAATTGTGTACACGATATATTAATTTGTTCCATTGTGTGATCAAGATGATTCAATCCCTCATTTTACTAAATCATGGCCACGTTGTAATAATTAGTTGTTTTAGTTAAATCAAAACGAGGAAATTGATTAGTACAACATGGCCACAATTGACTAAATCAATGGAATTATTATCTTATGCACACATTTTAGTAAAACGAGGGGGGGGGGGGGGATTATATTGTGCGCATAATTTACTTAAATCAAGAGGGAATTATTTATTATATCGTGTGCACGATTTACTTAAAACAAGGGAACAAATTCTTTAATCGTGGCCACGATATACAGATTTTTTTGCCACGTGTCAGGTGTGGGGCTCTGTACTTTTGTACTTGAAGCCAAAGCAAATTAATTAAAATATTATCTGGAAAATATTTACTTTATTAATTTGACAGTGTACCTTTTTTGTAAAGTGTTTTTCGCATTAAATATTTTTAATTATAGTTTTTTGATTATTGCTTTAAATATATTTGAAGTGTTCTGTATATTTAATGATATAGTTCACCCAAAAATGAAATCATCATTTAGTCAACACATTTACTGAACACAAAAGAAGACATCTTGAAAAATATGGGAAACCAAACAGCTGATGGGCCACACTGACTTCCATAATATGGGGGAAAAAAATACTGTGGAAGTCAGTGGGGCCCGTCAACTGTTTGGTTACTGACATTCTTCAAAATATCTTATTTTATGTTCAGCAGAAGAAAAAAATTCATACCGTTTTGGAACAATTTGACGGTGAGTAAATAATGACAGAATTTTCAGTTTTGGGTGAACTATCCTTTGAAGTTATCCCTAAATAAATATACATTTACAAAAAAAATGAATAATAATAATATATATATATATATATATATATATATATATATAAAAATGATTTAAAAAAATTGGTACGGTTGGTTCAGTTTTTGGTTCAGTTATTACACTCCAAAATGAATCATTTTAAAATATGGTGGAATATATATATATATATATATAAAAAATGATTTAAAAAAATTGGTACGGTTGGTTCAGTTTTTGGTTCAGTTATTACACTCCGAAATGAATCATTTTAAAATATGGTGGAATATATATATATATATACATTTATTTATAATATATAAACTTATTTTAAAAAATTGGTACGTATGCCCTAGCATACCACCTAGCAATAGACACATACCCCCTGGAAATCCCCAGTATGAAAAGCTTGATTTAGAAGACATTCTGCCAAAGATGAATTGACTAAAAGTTCTCCTTCAAAACTCCAAATGCTACTTTGTTGACTCTGAGAGCCACACATTTGACATTAGCTCAACTACTGTAGTGGAGTTGCATGGTGCTATAGCGACACTAAGGTCATGAGATTAATGCCCAGTGAACACTGATAAGATACTTTTTGGTACACATTACATTATTTTTTACTTCAGTTTAGTTTTGTGACGAAATAGCTAATGTACTTCTATTCAAATATAATGTACTTATATCAGCATATTGAGACCCCACAGTGTTTTTTTGAAAGCCACAGTCCATCTATTACTGCCTGACATCCTGTTTCACCCTGAGCAACTGAATGCACTGTAAGGTGATTTGGATGAAATGGTTTTCCAAATCTTAAGAGTACAAATTCATTTTTGCATTTTCCATTTTTGCATTCGTAGGTTTGATTCAAAGTGACTAAGTTCATGATGGGTCACTTCCTCTCAGTCACCATGACTGTTCACATGGAATATCTAACAGTTGACATTGGAGGGGAAAAGCACATAAAGGTTCTTTTGGGGAAAACAAATGTAAGTAGTAGTGAGGCGAAGGTCTACTTCAGGCTCTGTTTTATGCAGACAGCCATTTAGTCAATAATAAATGAGTTCAATAATAAATAACCTCCCACCACATGAAAACTTCTTTTATGGAAGCTTAAATTGAGAGGCACTGTATTCAGAAGAGGAAGTCCACGCTTAGCCATCAGCTCAGTGCCCAGACACATTTTATTTTTAGCTTGCTTTTGGCACATGCTGTACTAATGCTTTTATTATCTAAATCCACACATTTTCACATACCCACACAAACATTGCATATAATGTAAAAAAAATCAGATACGTTGGCACCTTTTTTCAACCTATCCACTGTGTCACATGACATGAATCTGAACGTCAGAGACTTTTTTTTTCTTTTTTACTGTAACAAAACCCTGCGGTGTAAACGCTGTAACCTAGTTAATAACTTACCAAAAACTCTCCGGCAAAGCCGTTCTCTGCCCCTTCTTCTTCTGTTTCCTTGCTGGCGATTTGGGCCAATAGGTCCCTCAGAATGCGGGCTTGGGCGTCCATGGCATGTTGTGTGACACAGCAGCTTCCTCCGTCATGTCAGAGATAGAGAGATCGGTGGGCTTCTAAAAGGAGTCCATCTTTCGCTTTCTCTCTACAAAGTGTCTCTTGTAGGTCTGTAGTTGAGTTGAGGAACTGTGCGATGTGTCGTCACGGAAGCAGTGGCAGCAACAGTTCACAGGTTCTGTGGTCAACTCTAAGTATCAATGTGACCCTCTCCGCCCTACGTCTCTTCCTTCAGTTTCTCTCGCTTGTTTTTTTATTGTTGCATACCTAGCTTTAATTCTCTGTCTGTGGCCTTCTCTCTCTTGCTGTCTTTCTGTTTCTTTCTGTCCAACACTTTGTAGCACAAGGTTTTAGAGCCTATACCCCTCACACAGGAAGCTTTTGTGGGTGGGTGTGCGCTTGAATGTAAAAAAAAAATATATATAGTGAAAGAGTCAAAGTCATTTGCTTCATTGCTGAAAGTGGCCAAGCCTGTTTGATGACATTCAAAACAGTTGAATTTGAATCTAGAGAATGTAAGCTAAATGTAGTCAGACCAGAGAGAGATACTTGTGTGGCTCTTGGATTTAATGTTATCAGGCAGTTGACCTGATATGTCAAGCGGTGTCCTACTGCAGTTTGGCATGCTTAAATGGTGTCTAAAACGTTTTTTAAAATGTTATATTTTTAATTCTTGTATTATTGCTTTAATTTTTATTCTTCTTTTTCGCTAAAAATATGTTTTTATAAATATAAATAACTTTATTTTACATATTTATATACACTGATCAGGCATAACATTATGAGCACTGACAGGTGAAGTGAATAACACTGATTATCTCTTCATCACGGCACCTGATGAGTGAGATATATTAGGCAGCAAGTGAACATTTTGTCCTCAAAGATGACGTGTTAGAAGCAGGAAAAATGGACAAGCATAAGGATTTGAGCGAATTTGACAAGGACCAAATTGTGACAACTGGGTCAGAGCATCTCCAAAACTGCAGCTCTTGTGGGGTGTTCCCGGTGTGCAGTGGTCAGTATTTATCAAAAGTGCTCCAAGAAAGGAACAGTGGTGAACCAGCAACAGGCACATGGGCAGCTCATTGATGCACGTGGAGAGCGAAGGCCAGCCCGTGAGGCTGAAGTAGTTAATGTTGGTTCTGATAGAAAGGTGTCAGAATACACAGTGCATCGTAGTTTGTTGTGTATGGAGCTGCATAGCCACAGATCAGTCAGGGTGCCAATGCTGACCCCTGTCCACCGCCGAAAGCACCAACAGTGGGCACGTGAGCATCAGCACTGGACCACGGAGCAATGGAAGAAGGTGGCATGGTCAGATGAATCACATTTTCTTTTAAATCACATGGATGGCTGGGTGCGTGTGTGTCGCTTATCTGGGGAACACATGGCACAAGGATGCACTATGGGAAGAAGGCAAGCCAGTGTGATGCTTTTGGCAATGTTCTGCTGGGAAACCTTGGGTCCTGCCATCCATGTGGATGTTACTTTGACCCGTACCACCTACCTAAGCATTGTTGCAGACCATGTACACCTTTTCTTGGAAACGGTATTCCCTGGTGGCTGTGGTCTCTTTCAGCAGGATAATGTGTCCTGCCACAAAGCAAAAATGGTTCAGGAATGGATTAAGGAGCACAACAACAAGTTTGAGGTGTTGACTTGTCCTCCAAATTCCCCAGATCTCAATCCAATTGAGCATCTGTGGGATGAGCTGAACAAGTTCAAGGATCTGCTGCTAACATCTTGGAGCCAGATACCACAGCACACCTTCAGGGGTGTAGTGGAGTCCACGCCTCGATGGGTCAGGGCTGTTTTGGCAGCAAAAGGGGGACCAACAAAATATTAGGAAGGTGGTCATAATGTTATGCCTGATATGTGCATATATATATTTTTGCCATTACACACAAAGCCTTACATCTAGTGGCTGTTTGGTGAAAGTGCAGTCTCTGATCTTTTCCTCTGAAAGTGTTCTTTTACAGGTATAGCACTTTATACACACACACAACTTTCCACTCTCACCTGTAGATTCTTTGTATTTTAATTTTAATTCTTATTCTTTTTAAGTTTTTCCATGAAAAAGTGCACTTTCACCTTTTTTAGATTTTTTTTTTTTTGGTAGTTTTTTACTGCGTGTATTTATGTCTGTCAGCATACTGAAAGACCCCACAAAGCCATTTGAAAACCACAGTTCGTCCATCGCTGCCTTACATCCTGTTTCATTCTAAACACCTCGCAGCAATGTGCACCAACACAACATAATACTCACACCTTTATTAACACTATGAAGGGCTTGTTCGTACTGCTTTTAGCACAGAGTAAGTCTCTTTTTATTGATTTATTAATACATATTTATGTTCATCTGCCTTGTATTTTTAGTTTAGTAAATTAAAACTAGATTTTTTTGTCAGTTTAGTCAATTTTATGTGTAGTTTTGCAATCATGTTAATGTATGGTCATGTACATGACCTGAACTGGCATCACCGGAATCTCCTCCTTTTGTTCTCTTGTGGATTCTCTTGATTCATTTGATATCTAACATTCACTCAGAATTTAACTCAAAATGTAAAAAACAAACATGAAATATCGTTCCTGAGCAGAGAGTGAGAGATATAACCAGTAATCTCAGTGACTGTATCACAACTTTGCCAGTTTTCATCCAAAGATCCAGTTATGACAAACACTGAGGTCAAAACATTAAGAGAAAAAAAATTAAAAATTGAAACATATTGCAAATAGATAGGGTGAATTTTCATTTCATGTTGACTTTAAATGCTCGTAACAAAACAATTAATTTTGATGTTCATCTTTATTTGTGCAATGTTTAAAACGGTGACTTTTTCTCTAGTAAGTATGCAGTTTCAGTGTGATAAAACAAAGATTCAAACCACAGTTGGAAGCGCATTCACTATTATCTGCACCTACAAAACATCCCAGTTCCGATTTAACAAGAAGTACTGGTGTGCTGGAGACTCCAGAGCCTCGTGTGAGGTTCTGATGGACACAGATGGATTCACACAGGCTGCATACAGAACACGGGCTCAAATCATTGATGGAGTTTCTAGAGGCTTGATTGTTAATGTAAGAGATCTAAAGTTGGACGACACTGGAATGTATTGGGTGGCGATTGACAAAATTTATGCTGATATAATGACCAGGATCCAAGTTACAGTAACAAAAGGTAAGACTTTATTTTCATCATGTGAAGTATATCCTAAAACAGAGTGAGATGTTTGGTCTATTGCACCTGTAATTTTATTATTTTTTATTACATTTTTACATATTAAAATCTTGATGTTTGACACAAGCAGAAATAGAATATCAGTTCTGTCATTAAGTGTTTGGCATGGTAAGGGATATGACAATGTTGACATGTTTGGGCTTGGTGGAATAGATCTGCTGCTACGCTGCTGCTGCAGAGCAACTACGGTACTTGCTACTGCCAATGCATACACAAAAAGCTGTTTTGAGCATTCTCTCTTACAACTCCACTCAACACAACTCTTTATATTCTCATAGGCCTCCATTGTCACTTTAGCTTGCTTGTGTTCTGGTCTGTTCTTGTGAATTAATGCCCCCAAAGCATGGTTGCCACCTTGTGGATAAAGTAATTATAAAAAATATAACAAAAAAATTAAATGTGCAACCTGCGCGTACAAAATTCCAGCGGTGCTCATATAGTACACCCATACTTTTTTAAAGCTGCAGTCCGTGATTTTTGGCCTTCTAGCGGTTAATAAACAGAACTGCATGCATCTTGCGGAAGAACATTCTAGCCGGAGCTACTTTTCTCTGTGTATGTCTATGGCGAGTCACGCAGTTACTGTGATACTCTGCGGCAGGTCCTACCAGTCCAGTCTGAAATAGTCAGAATATAAACACTTATTATAAGTGTACCATAATGATTCAGGGTAAGTCAAAAACATGCACGGTTTGGAAAATGAATTCATGTTGTACATTCTCATTATATAATTTTTGCAAATTTTGAACACAAAAACAGCAGCTTTAATGAAGAAATTCGCATCACGTGCACTATATGCTGACCCTCGCATATACGCATAAAAAGTGAACTATTCTTTGGGCTTCAAGCGGCAGTTCAGTCAGAAATGCATTATTGTGTTATTTTTTTTACTTACCACCGCATTTTTAGAATGTCGTTTCATGGGTGAGATGCTGCAAAAGTTGCGAGACACGAGTGCAACAGCCAAACATGCCTGCCAAACATAAAAACAATAGGAAAAATAGCGCAATGGAATGCAAAAACCTGGAAAGAACTACTTGTATGTTTGATATTTCATGTTTGCATGATGGAAGGTTGAAAAGCTAAATGGTGCTGTTTTCTGTTTTTACAAAGCATTTGCAATTGATAATAGCCTATGTTATTTATTACTATTACTTTTTGGCTTAGAAATATTTAGCATTTTTTCTTTTTATATATTTATATTTCTGAGTTTAAAGGATCTGTTTAAGATAAGTTTAACATTTTGCTTCATATTTCATGCATATTTTGCATATTTAATCAAAATCGCCATCTTGAGGCATTTGTAGCTTAAATTTTTTACAGTGGAAGAGAGTGAAGGTACGTCGTCCATCTTTTTTTACAGTCTGTGGTGGAGCTGGGGAAGGTAGGAAGGTTGATGGTTTCTAAAAAGCACGCTGCAACAGCATATGCTGACCATGTACACAAAAAAAAAGATACGTTGGTTTACTTAAATTTTTTATCTCAACAGGTTCCACATAACTGGGTTATGTTACATTTAATTAACATTATTTCAGTAAACTTAAGTTTATTATATAAGGCCAATTCAATGCCATTTAGTTGAATCAGGTTCACATTCTTAAAGGTGCCATTGAATGTTTTTTTTACAAGATGTAATATAAGTCTAAGGTGTCCCCTAAATGTGTCTGTGAAGTTTTAACTCAAAATACCCCATAGATATTTAAAAAAAAAAAAAAAAAAATTTAACTGCCTATTTTGGGGCATAATTATAAATGCGCCGATTCAGGGCTGCTGCCCCTTTAATTGCTTGCGCTCTCGATGCTACACTGTTAGAGATTTATAAAGAATGAAGTTGTGTTTATGAACTATACAGACTGCAAGTGTTTAAAAATGAAAATAGCGACGGCTCTCTTGTCTCCGTGAATACAGTAAGAAACGATGGTAACTTTAACCACATTTAGCAGTACATTAGCAACATGTTAATGAAACATATAGAATTTACAATTTACAAATATCACTAAAAATATCATGTTATCATGGATCATGTCAGTTATTATCGCTCCATCTGCCATCTTCGCTGTTGTTCTTGCTTGCTTACCTTGTCTGTGCACAGATCCAGACGTTAATACTGCCTTTCCTGCTTGAACATGGGCTGGCATATATGCAAATATTGGGGTCATACATATTAATGATCCCGACTGTTACGTAACAGTCGGTGTTATGTTGAGATCCGCGTGTTTTCCGGAAGTCTTTTAAACAAATGAGATTTATATAAGGAGGAAGAAACAATGGGGTTTGAAACTCAATGTATGTCTTTTCCATGTACTGAACTCTTGTTATTTAACTATGCCAAGATAAATTCAATTTTTGATTCTAAGACACCTTTAATGTCACATAAAAATACTATACTTATATATTTTGCTACTGTGATGTGACACTTTAATAAACTTTTCTATAATCAGAGGAGTATAGTTGGTAAATATTACAATATCATATAGCACAACAACGGTGATCAGCAATATTAATAAGCCTAATACTCACAATAAAAATAATATAGATCAACACAGTCTCGGAGGTAAGAAGTGGATTATCCTTCACCTGAAATGTTTGTCTTTTCATCATGAAGTGCAAGTCAAATGTTGTATAACAATAATTAGAAGTTTCCACAAATCCCTTCACTCGATTGGGATGTTCTCTTTCATTCTGGAGGGCAAGGGGCAGTGACTGTAACATCGAGCGTACTTTGCAGTATTAAACACGTATTTATACCGATTTAATAAGGCACCTCAAAAAGAACACAAATAATGGCCTTCTCAGCTGCCATAGTTGCAACTCTTGCGTCATCAGAACAGGGTGTTCAACGCGCCACCGTTTCCATTTAAAAAACGTTTTGCAACATTTTGTCTGGGCTGAACGCAGCCTAGGTTGAGTTTACTTTATTGAAACATGCTATTTTAATATGAAAACATAAAGTTAAAAGTAATTTTTTTAAGTCAATTTAACATGAAGCAATTCAATTTAAACCAGAAACCTAATACGATGGAAGTGAATCAAAATAAGTTGTTTAAATAAAGTGGTAAACAGCATCAAAAAATCGTTTTTATGAGTGTATTTAAAGGTTGAGCAGCAAGCTGGCTATCGATACAGCAGGAACCAATCAGCTCTGCCCTATAGAGAACAATGTGACTGCAAGCAGATTAAGTTTAGTTTCATGACAGAACTTTGTATTTCATTTCAGAGCCTGTAATGAAACCAAACGTTTGGCCTCTCAGTTCACTGGAGATGACATGCTGGGGACAACTAATTGTGTTTCGCTGTGGGAGTAAGAGAGGAACAGATGTGCAATACACTTGGTACAGAGTTGGACACCCAAACAACACTGTCCTGCAACATTCCACTGATCTCCACCTCCACTGTTCAAACATAACTGAAGACAGCCAACTTTTCTGCTTGGCCTCGAATGATGTCAGCAGCCAAAACAGCGAATTTATTTATCTGCACCTAATTCAGCCTGCAGTCAAGAACTGTGTTTATCTCATCACATCAAAGGGTGAGTTTAACCTGTTAATGTATTGTATATATTGAGTTTTTACACTGTTCTCTGAAATTCTTGACTCTGACTAGCCAGTTGTGTCATTTAGCAGTCAGTTATTTTCGAATATTCACCGTCATTGATGTCAACACCAACCCAATTTCACAGGATAAAGTAATAATATACAAGGTTGTAAATTCATATGAAAATGTGGAATTTTTATTTTTAAAACGTAAGCATGAATTTCCATCCCTAAAAATAACTATCACTGGGGAACAGATTGTAAGAAAATTAAGTATAAATAAGATTGTACAAAATCATATGAATTAGCCACCAATTTGCCAAAACATAAAATAGTTACAAATTATCATGAGATTGTGTTGGCAATGCTATCAGACTACTCTTTCGGCATCACTATAATTTCTCATATTTTACACCGCAGACTCAAGGCCCGTACACACCGGGACGAATATCGCACGCGTTTATCGTCAGCGTTTTTCGAGACGTTTTTTGTGTTCACACCCAAGCGATTTTCACCGGCGATGCGCAGAGTGAAAGTGCAAATTCACTCCCTGACAGTATGTGGCGCTTGTGCTTAACGATAGTGCAAATAAACTGATATTAATAAAGTTAAAGAAGATTTAAAAAAAAAAATGCATATATAAAATGGCATACATACATATAGTGCAAGTGAACGGTAGTGTAAATAAACATATTTATGAAACAGACATTCTCAATTATATTTCTTGAATGTAAAAGGGGAAAAAAAGTAAAAATACAGAAATAATACACATCTGTGGCAGAGCACCCATAGTGTGCGTCTCAATCAGCTCTCTACTTCACTAGTCAGGGCACTGATCAGGCATTCGGCCACATTTATTTATATGGTATACTGATACACGACCTAGGAAGCTAGGGAGCTGAATGAGACGCAGGGATAGTTTGTAGGGGTCTTCCTCGTCTACTTACTTTCTCTTCGTGGTCTTGTGTGCTCGGCAAGACCGTTTTGTGCTTGAGCGCCACCAAGTCGTGTTTTACTGTAACTTCAGCAGCTCCAGGCACGTGAACAAAAGCGCCAATCTCATTGGTCGGCCAGTTTTTAACACGGCGCGTCAAACCAAAAAAACGAACCCGAGGCGTTTTTTTAAAAATGACGCTTTTACGCCTCGCGTTTTTCGCGTCGGTGTGCACACTCACATTGGCGCCCGTTGTTTAGTCATGAGGCGTTAAACGTCGGCGAAAATCGCGCGCGATATTCGTCCCGGTGTGAACAGGCCTTCATGCTCTCATTTCATACTAACGCAAACAGGCACCATTTTGCATTTTAGTTATCGACTGCAGTGAAAATGACTTCAGACTTCAGATATTAATGTGGCTTCTGTATTAATATTTGACCAACTTTAATATTGTAATGATTGTTATGTTGTTAGGCCCGTTGTTTCATACAATGCAATGGTGTAGCTAATCATTAACTTCTGAGTACATTAGTTTTACTTTGCATGGATGGACATGATGTAGCGTTTCTAAACATTTACAGTAATGTTAATGTAATTTTGTGATGTGTAGTTTACATGTCTGACAAGAGGATGAATCTCTCTTTCTTGATTAGCTCTCTCTAGCTATGACTGCATAAGAAGCACAACATCACTCTCAACATCCATCCAAAATACAGAGAAATTACTGAGATCTGCAACAGTCTCTCAACTCACATGGAGTCAGAATAAGACAATGTAAGTTAGTCAGAGGTAAACAGAAAGCTGTGCTTGAACAAAAGTACTGATAGTAAAAATTTTGCAGCATAATTGTTTCAATGCAATTCTAACAAATTAAACAACAATTTAAAACAACTGTTTGTATGTTAGAAGGCTGAAAACTCTTTATGATCCTGTTCTAGGTCTTGGTCTGGCTTACCACTGTGGTATGAGTGTCTTCGTTGGTCTCTCTTCTCAGCTATGTTTACCATCTTATATGTAGTGCACACATGCTTAAAATTAACGTCCAGAAGGCTTAGGGCTCAAGTCAAACATGCCAAACACATCTGACTGAGAACCATGGTCACATCTTCATTACAAGTGTGTTTTTATTCATGGTGTACATGTAAAGTTTGCATTGTTTGACCTCATGTCTAGTTACTGTACATGTCAGCACTGAATTGATATTTTTGTCCTTATCCACAAGGTGTGCAATTAATTTAGCCCCTAACTGCTTAATTCCTTTCAAACTTGGTTACATATTTCAGCTTTAGGCGTACTGTCTTTATTAAAAAATCCGCTTTGTATACTGACAGAAAACACCACAATATGCTCACATTACCTTCATATATATACATTAATGCATTAAACATTGTCAAGCGTCTTATCCTTGCGCACAAGCTGGCTATATCCTGTTGTTCCCACCAACTCGCTCAAAAATTCACATTCAAGATTGAAACTGAAAGTGACTCCTGGTATCTTGCCTGCCCTTCCTGAAAGGAAGATATCACACACAGTGAAATATTGATGAAATTATTTTGTTACCTTGATGCATGGACAGTGATCAAGAGACTGTAAAGATTGATTTTTTTCAATACCTAGAGAGTTTTGTATCTATATACATATACCTTTATATATTTACACAGTACCCAATTACATACAATTTTTAAATAAAATCAGTTATTTCCAATTCGAAAGGTTTCTGACAAATTAAATACCTTTGCTCTTTTCATTTCACAATCTTTTTTGTTAAATTTTATCGCAAATAATACTGAAGTGCCACCTGAGATTATTACTATATTTCAAAAATTTCACAACACGTTTATATGTTCACAGTTCTCTAGTATCATGATGGTCACCTGACATGCAGGTAAATAAAATGTTTAGTGATTTATGTTGTCTAATGAGTAGGCAGTCAAGGCAACTAAAGATTGTTTAAAGATCTGGTCTGTTGTTCTTTCCTCTTTGTTTGACTTTCAATATAGTGGCTTGATATTATTTGAGCTTTTCATTATTTGCCTCTTGAAACTAGAGGTGAGGTGAGATGCATAGGAAAGATATATACCTCAGGAAAGATACAAATATCAAAACTATGAACTCTGAACCATAGAACAGATTACTAACATGCACCTGCGTGTTAATATAGACGGCAGCAACAGCTTAAAATGCTTTTCCACTGCATGGTATGACTCGACAAGGCTCTGACTGATTCGCTTTACTTTCGTTTTGCTTTTCCACTACAGTTTAGTACCGCTTCAAAGTGGGTGGTAATCTACAGAGTACCTCAGGATGATGTGTTTTTGTAGGCAAAACCCGGAAGCGAGTTAGCATTTTAGGACTTCCGGTTCCATCGCCCTGAAGTCAATGGGTTTTTTTATGTTTTTTTGCTAAATCTTCTAAAATAAGGTCTGTGGTTAACAAAGCCTCTAAATATTTTCACGTTTTCATCTATGACATAAAACACACCAGTTATAACCCGCTTGTGATTTTTTTTTTAAACCTTTATTGTGTCTTAAAAAGCGGTGGTTGCTAACAAATTGCTAAAAGGGACTACTTCCTTTGGCGGGGACTTTAGACGTCATCATGACAAACAGGACATTTGGACAGCATTTCTCATGAAAAAGTGGATAAGTATTCATACCATAGACTGTAAAAAAAGATGGACGACGCGACGTCGCTTCCTTCCATTGTAATGAACTGAAGCCAAAATGGCCGACCGAATGGGCGCTGACATGTTACGCAATACGTCAAAAAAAAAAAGTTTGGAGCCTGGGCATGCGCAGAAGGAACCGTCAGTGGAGCCGGAGGCGGAGTCACGATATCAAACTTCCGCCCAGACGACTGCGTCATCATTCATGTATTTTAAATAGACTATAAAAATTATATACAATTTAAAATTCTACCTATAAAATAATAGGCTATTCTATTTCTAGAGCAATAATACTTTTAAAACAGCAAATTCAGTAGATAAAATCAATATAATATGCCTCTAGAAACAACTCTAAATCGTCAGAAACGGTCCTGCCATTTTAAATCAAGTTCAACTAACGTTACAGGAGATCGATTGCTGTAATTAGAGTAAGCTATCATAAGTTTTTTCCTGCTAATTATTATTTTATACCCATAAAAATAATAAGTAACTGCCAGATAACGATCACCTGCTTTTTCCCGACATTGTTAACATTAGGTGTGTTATCTTAACTAATAACATTTATTAATTAGCTTATAACACCCATATTTAATGTTACAGAAAAAGGTTCAGTGATCCGTCAGATCCTGTAGGTCGGTTAGTACAGTTTACTGCTGAACAACTCATTTTGTTGGTGTTAAATAACAAAGAAATCGAAAATTAACAGTTAGTTAATACATCTTCAATCTCCCCTCGAAGCTCCGACAGTCCTCAGACAAGCTGAGCTGTCAATCAAGTTCGAATCATGACGACACGCCCCGTTTTTATAGCATCAAATTGCTAGCTAAAATCTAAATCACCACAAAAACGAACAATTGAATATATATCTGTGTGATAAAAACTACTTTAAATGACCAAAACCATCTTTCAGAAAGTTTTATTTGAAGCAGAATTTATTTTTAAGTTTTCACTGAAGTCTCATTCGACTGCATTGAGAGGGCGGGGTTTATGACCTGTACTGCATCCAGCCTCCAGGGGGCGATCAAAGAGCCCGTGGCTTCACTTTTCAGAACGTATGAGACACACCCGATTCATACACAGTGCAGATCATAATCAGCGAACATGTTTTTAAATAACGTTTTCTAAATAAAGTTTGAGGAAGCTTGGTGGTGGTGGTGACGTTGATCCGCGACCATGGTGTGCTGTAGTCCGTATATAGCCAACTGTTAGCTTTTTATATCTGACGACTTTATTTAGGCTTCAAAATGTATAAATGTTGTGTTAACTTGTAAATATTATCTTGATAGACAAAACGTGCAAGTGTCATAACCCTTTGTTAAACACAGAGCTTATTTTTTGCGATTTTCCAAAAGTCTGGAGAAAATGCATAGGCTTTCGATCAAGGGAACCCATGTGCCGCTAACTTCTGGGTTGGCCTACAAAAACACGTCATCCCTGAGGTACTCTACTGCCGTGGATCCGCTCCTTGGCTACCAATGAGAGGAACGTCTGCACCTCATCTACTGACCACGTTACAGTCATCTCTTTTTACAATTTGCGTGCGACAGTCATTTAAATCAAGTAGTTTAAAAAGTTGTGCAAACAAATGGTACTGTGGTGGCTGTTATTGACTATTTAAATCTAGCGGGTTTGGTGTCTCATGTTTCAAGTCCAATGGCGCTGGTAACGAAGATTCTCTCTGACCAATCAGTGATCTGCAGTGTTTACATGTCACATTTTAGTATTGATACGGCTCGCATATGGCGCTTCATGCAATCGCCACCAAACTCGGTCAACATGAAACAAAGACACTGAAGATGCTGAATTTCGAATGATAGTAATATATCTCGAACAGTGTTGCCAATGGCGAGGGATTAAAATAAGGACAAAAAGGGAAACAGGAAGTGTCTCATATCGTGTAAAATCATTGTTTGATTTAAATTAAATTAAATTAAGATTGTATTGTAACAAGGTTAGTAGATGTGGGAAGAAGGAGGCGGGAACCGGCGAACATTCAACAAAACTTTAATATAAAATAAACAAACAAAACGAAAGTAATGCCGGCAGACCCTCGCGGACGTCTGCCGGCCACACAAACATAACAAAACATAAAATAAAGTCCAGGCCTGGTCCTCTCTCGTCCTTCACTGATGTCGCTCCTCCTTTTATGCCTCCGGAGCTCCTCCGTGAGAGACTCGAGGCCGGCACGCCTCACAGGTGACGCTCATTATCACTCGCGTCACCGGCCTCGCGCCGTTCCCTCACGGCTCTCGCCCGCCCTGCTCGTCACATACCCCCAACGCCCCTCGCAGGCCGGGGGGTACCTCCGAGACTGCGCTTTACTCCCCCCCCGGGGCCTGTCTCGGCGGCCGCAGCACCTGGGGGTAAGGACAGACGAGACGAGAGAAAGGAGACGGAAGCAAGGGGAGCGACAGGACGAGAGAGGGGAGAAAGGAAAAAGAAAGAAAAAAAAAATGCTGGGTCCGGCTCCCAGACACACTGCCGCTCGGTCCTCAGCCTGCCAAGAGGCTCTTCTTCGCGGTGCCATGCGGTGGCACTGGACGCTCGGTGGACGGCCCGATCCTCGACCGCCTCCTGGCGGCCGGCGATGGCTCCTCCGACTGAGGGCAGCCGGCAGCGAGTCCCCCGTCCCCTGCTCCTCCCCTTCATGGCGGACGGCAGCAGGCTCCGGCCCACGGCAGACGGCGGCGACTCCTCCGCTCCCTCCAGGTCCAGGACGGCAGCCACCCCACCTCGTCCCAGGAGCACGGCATCCGGGTCTCCGTCCCACCTTTCACAAGGCTCCAGCACCACCGCCTCGGGCAGCCTTTCGCGGTCTTCACTTCCGCGCTGCCCGAACTCCGCAGCACCGCGATCCCCCTCAGCAGCGAGGGCTCTCCGACAGCATGTCCCTCCTTCCTCCCGGGTTTCGGCACCAATGTAACAAGGTTAGTAGATATGGGAAGAAGGAGGCGGGAACCGGCGAACATTGAACGTAACTTTTAATGTAAAATAAACAAAGAACAAAACGAAAGTAATGCCGGCAGACCCTCGCGGACGTCTGCCGGCCACACAAACATAACAAAACATAAAATAAAGTCCAGGCCTGGTCCTCTCTCGTCCTTCACTGATGTCGCTCCTCCTTTTATGCCTCCGGAGCTCCTCCGTGAGAGACTCGAGGCCGGCACGCCTCACAGGTGACGCTCATTATCACTCGCGTCACCGGCCTCGCGCCGTTCCCTCACGGCTCTCGCCCGCCCTGCTCGTCACATGTATGTTTCCCGGCATGCACAGGTTTTCTTAACCAGTGGCGCTGGGGCTTAGGCCCCGTCATCGCTGCTTGCAGCTATATTTAATTAATTGAGAGCCATTGGGGCAGATTTCTGGCTGCCCGAATTATTTTCATGTTATCTCATGTAAACCTCGCTCCAGACCTAGGTGATATCAGTTCGCTTCAGCTATGTGTCTACATAAGGTCAGTAACAAGTTGGCATGTCTATTCTTCCTATGTTGAGTAGCGTATCGAATTAATGAAAGTATAAACCCTTTAGTTTAAACATGCTCATGTGAATAGCCTTTATATACAATAGTTCTGTGTTTGTTTTAGCCTATGTTTGTTCTGAGAATAGATAATGTTTTTTTTTCCTCACTGGATGTCCAACACAACTTACAATATTCTAAAACAACATTCAGAAGCAATAAATACCACATTAAAGGTGCCCTAGAATAAAAAAAATAATTTACCTTGGCATAATTGAATAACAAGTTCAGTACATGGAAAAGACATACATTGAGTTTCAAACTCCTCCTTCTTATATACATTTCTTATGTCTTATGTAAATCTCATTTGTTTAAAAGACAGCCGAAGAACAGGCAAATCTCAACATAACACTGACTGTTACGTAACAGTCAGGATCATTAATATGTACGCCCCCAATATTTGCATATGCCAGCCCATGTTCAAGGCATTAGACAAGGGTAGCCAGTATTAACGTCTGGATCTGTGCACAGCTGAATCATCGGACTAGGTAAGCAAGCAAGAACAACAGCGAAAAATGGCAGATGGAGCGATAATAACTGACATGATCCATGATATCATGATATTTTTAGTGATATTTGTAAATTGTCTTTCTAAATGTTTAGGTAGCATGTTGCTAATGTACTGTTAAAAGTGGTTAAAGTTACCGTCGTTTCTTAATGTATTCACGGAGACAAGAGCCGTCACTATTTTCATTTTTAAACACTTGCAGTCTGTATAATTCATAAACACAACTTCAATCGGTGAAACGGTGCATAGTTAATGATGCCTCAAAATAGGCAGTTAAAAAATTAATAAAAAAAAATCTATGGGGTATTTTGAGCTGAAACTTCACAGACACATTCAGGGGACACCTTAGACTTATATTACATCTTGTGAAAGAACGTTCTAGGGCACCTTTAAGACAATTCTAAGATGACATTCTATGCGTTTGTCTTTACTAATGTCTGTCAATCATCATTAGAGCACCACCCTCAGGCTGAATAATGTAAGGACATTAATTCTGCCAAAAGTATGTCTGATGTGTTCAGTGATTACAATATAAAGCTTACAAAATGTTTATAATAAACTAGCGCTAAGACCCAGACTCTGCCCTACCTAAATTTACAGCCAGGAGCCACTACTGCATACCGAGCTGTACCATTCAGTGGAAAAGTGCCATTATATTAAACCAGTAAAACAAAAAGCATTATTTAAAAAAATAGTAGCCACATACTTATTTCAAGCTGCAATGCTGGCAGTTTACACAAAATAATAATTTGATTATTGCTAAAAAAAAAAAAAAGTTGTACAAGCTATTTGTTAGGAGAATATTTAGGAGAATATTTTTCCAAGTTGTTTTTTAGCGGATCAAGTTACATGAGAGAGAGGATTTCCACTACACTGTAAAAAAAATCCCGTTGTTTCTACGGAAAAATACCGGCAGCTGTGGTTACCAGAACAATACTGTAAAAATGACATCTAACCGTAAACATACTGACGGAGTTACATGTGAATTTTACATTTTAAATCTGTTAAATTTACGGTAAAATAACGTATTTCATTAACTGATATAATGTTAATTTACCAACCTAATGAAGTACTAATATCTGTTTTGTATCTTTATAATACACTGACAGTCACCAAACACAGTGGTGATGAGAGTCACATGATGAATCAAAGTTCATCACAAGCAGCTTTTCCACAAGCTGAGAAGCACAATACTAATATATAGAAGGAGCACACAGTGTCATTCACACACACACTAAACACCATCATGGTAACATGCATGAAATTTTAAAAATGCAATAAACATTAATTTAACAACATTAGATGTAACATAAAACCCTAATGTACATAACTGATTAGAAAAAAATGAGAAAAACTAAGAAGAAACAGAGTTATTTCAACGAAAATATATCAAATGTGAAGTATCACGCAGGGAATTGTGGGAATGTCAATATACGGTTTTTCACTGTAAATTTTACAATGAATTGTTATTTTTCACTTCCAAAAACTGTGAATTTAACGGTATTTTACCGTAAAATTACATTAAATGTACCATTAGATCTATTACAGTTATTCACCGTATATAGTACGGAAACTTTCTGTAAACCAATCAACAGTTTTTCACCGCAGCATTTTTACAGTCTTTTACTGTTAAAATCACGGTCATTTTTTACAGTGTAGTGTACACCCATCCTGTCCCATGTTTTTCTTATTTTTTCGAGCACTGTTGAGGATACACAAATTCTGAAGGTGCTTCTGTGTGTGTGAGTAAAGTTGCATGTTTTTGAGCTTTTTGTTTGCATTCTTAAACACTGTTATTCTTAGCATTACATTTTAGAGATTGTAGGATATATTTCTGCAAAAAAAAAAGACTTCTACAACTTTAAACATTTACACTGAAAAATAACAAAAAAATCACATTTTAAAATGTTCATTAGTCAGAGATGAAAATGCTATTTGTTTTTTGTTGTTAAAAAACATCTTTAATTAAAAAAAAACTTTGAAGATATAAAAACATTTTATTGTCTGTAGATTATTTTAATGTTTAAAAATGAGAAATATACCCAAACTCACATATCACATATTCACATATCAAATGACTCCAGTCATGTTGTAGAAAAAGCCATTTTATTCTACATGGAGCCGGTTGCCCCCACAACATGAGAATCATCTCGAACCCAAGAATGTTCATCATAATGTTGTCCCACTACTGTCTGTTTTTGAGCTACAGAAAACAAATTACTCTTTAACTATTTTAGGCAAGTTCACCAACGCTCAGAGAGTATGGGATTTAAGTTGCAGTATCTCTGTGCCGCTGCCCTCTTCCTGTGTTTGATGAAAGCTGTGAATATCAGAGGCAAGTGTGATACTTATCAGCCATTTCATTTTGGTCACTGTTTGAAATACAAATAATTGTATCAACAAATAGAATGACATGCTTTGGTATATTACTGAGATTTAATTTAAGGACAATCTATAATATTGTGAAATGCATAGATCTGAAATTGAAATAAATAACCTTTTGTAATTTGATGGAACAGAAAAAGGTAAATAAACTGACAAAAGTTATGAATAACATCTAAAACCCAAAATGATTGGAGTTATATGGAGGGCCAAAACATCATTCTTAACTGTTTACAACCAGAATTCTAGAAAAGTTGGGACGTTTTTTTTTTTTAAATTTCAATGAAATGAAAACTAAAATACTTTCAAATCACATGAGCCAATATTTTATTCACAGTAGAACATAGATAACATAACAACTGTTTAAACTAAGAAATTTTAAACTTTTATCCACTAAATAAGCTCATTTCAAATTTGATGCCTGCTACAGGTCTCAAAAAAAGTTGGCATGGTGGCAACAAATGGCTGAAAAAGCAAGAAATTTGAAAAGATTCAGCTGGGAGAACATCTAGCAACTAATTAAGTTAATTGATATCAGGTCTGTAACATGATTAGCTATAAAAGGGATGTCTTATAGAGGCAGAGTCTCTCCGAAGTAAAGATGGACACAGGCTCTCCAATCTGTGAAAGAGTGCATAAAAAGATTGTGTAATACTTTAAAAACAATATTCCTCAACATCAAATTGCAATGGCTTTGCAAATCTCTTCATCTACAGTGCATCAAAATATTCAGAGAAACTGGAGAAATCTCTGTGCATTCGGGCCCTCAGGCGACACTGCACCACTCATCAGCATGATTGTGTCAATAACGTTACTTAAATGGGCCCAGGAATACTTCCGGAAACCACTGTCGGTAAAACGCAATCCGCCGTGCCATCTGCAAATGCCAACTAAAGCTCTATCATGCAAAAAGGAAGCAGTTTGTGAACATGTTCCAGAAGTGATGGTATCTCTGATGATATGGGGGCGCATAAGTGCATACGGTATGGGTAGCTTGCATGATTTGGAAGGCACTATGAAAGCTGAAAGATATATAAAGGTTTCCAGACAACGTCTATTTCAGGGAAGGCCTTGTGTATTTCAACAAGACAATGCAAAACTGTATACTGCAGCTATTACAACAGCATGGCTTCGTTGTAGAAGAGTCCGGGTGCTGAATTGGCAGTCCAGATCTTTCACCTAGAGAACATTTGGCACATCAATAAACGAAAAATACGTCAAAGATGACCACAAACTCTTCCTATATCAGGCAAGAATTGGACCAAATTCCAACACCAAAACTCCAGAAACTCATAACCTCGATGCCCAGATGAAACATGCCCCCGTCCCAACTATTTTGATACCTATAGCAGGCATCAAATTTGAAATGAGCTCATTTTGTGCATAAAATTGTAAAAATGTATCCATTTAAACATTTATCTATGTTCTATTGTGAATAAAGCATTGGCTCATGTGATTTGAAAGTCTTTTAGTTTTCATTTTATTTAAATATAAAAAACTTTTCTGGAATTCAGGTTGTATTTCACCTGGCATATTCCTGTAAACAAGAATCCCAAACACATCACTTTATAATGATAATATAACTTGCCACACAGCAAAAGCCTCCACAAAATTTTAGGTACACATTTAAAACAAAGACTAAGAAAAACAGTAGCATGTATAGGCTAATACATAACAAATTTACTTTTTGTCATTTATCTGAATGGCAGAGTTGTTAATGACTACTGGAATACTGATTCAGATGATAAGCAGGTGATTTGTTCTTCTCCACAGCACAGTGTACATCAGTGTACATTTGCATTCAGGAATGCCATCTTGTCCGAATCTTATCTCTCAACTCAAAGTTTCCCAGATGGCTTAATCCATAACATTTGAGTGTAAAATTGGACAGAGACCAGTTTACTCAAGACTAGAGTAGTAGTGGAAATAATGATGATGATGATGGTTAAAACTGTGTTGCATCAGATTACTGTAATGTTTTGTGTTTTTCTCCACAGCACAGTGTACACAGCCTTCTTTTGAATCAAGAAATGTCGACTTGTCTGGCTCTTATCTCACTACTCAAAGTTTCCCAGATGGATCTACTGTAATGTTTGAGTGTATGATTGGACATAAACCAGTTAACTCAAAAGCATCTCAATCTGTTACTTGTCGTGGAGACCAGTGGACAAGTCTGGAATTAAATTGCATAAGTACTATCAATAAATGTTTTATGAGTACCCTACATTCATAAATGACACTAAAATGCCTTACAATGTTTGTCTGTTTTTTAAATCTAATTTAGATAAGTGAGCAATGTACAGTATAGGTCAGCATGTCCTAAAATAGTTTAAGAAAGTCTATAGTGGTTTTATCACTGATGCAGGAAGCTTCACAGCATCACACGTTTTCTCTTAAAATAAATCCCTGCATCATATATAGTGAGGCAACACTGAAGATTATTTTTCATTATTTTCAGAAGTATGTGAAGACCACCAAATCTCAAGTCAGTAATATCTTTAATGCCTTACAGGAAAATCCTGTGGAAGTCCTCCAGATTTTCAGAATGGGAAATATGAAGGAACTGGAGTTTTATTTGGTGACAAAATGACAGCGGTTTGTAACAAAGGGTAAGTGAAACCAATAAAGTCAGTTTGTGCTGTTTTAATCATGTACATTTAGATTTAGATTGTGTGCTGTGATTAAGTATTTGGTAAGAAGATGATCATTTCTTTCAGATATATGTTAGCGGGACAGATGAAAGATAGATGGTGCCGAGATGATGGATGGGATGGCAGAGATCCTGTCTGTGAGGGTGAGGGTTTTTTCTTAAATTTTAATGAAATAAGACATGGAAGAGCACACATTAATTCAGAACCATTCCCGATGAGTAACAATTATGTGTTCTTCACTTTGAGGTGCATCTGAAAAGAATATCTATTTACCTGGATTTTTTTTCTCTTTAGTGGTGAAATGTGAGGCACCTCCAACCATAGAAAATGGACAGCTTGACGAAGTGCCTAGGGACAGTTATGATTATTCAGAAGTCGTGTCCTACAAATGTAACAGAGGGTTGAGTCTTATTGGAAGTTCAACACTTAATTGTTCAGAGGATGGGACTTTTAAACCAGATCCACCAAAATGTTTGGGTAAGTTACGACTTAAATGCTTGTCAAGAGATGAAAATGAAATGTTTTTGAGTGTAAGTTTCTTTTTTTCCTGTTAATGAATAAAATGATTCATGATTAATGCAAATCATTTACATAAACTTTATTCTTTTCTTTTTCAGATGGGTGTCCAAATCCTGATATTCCACATGCAACAAGAATCGGTGGAAAATCACCACCCTACAAACTGGGAAACTTTATAGATTACAAATGTGCAGTGGGCTATACAATGATAGGAGATTATCATATTGTGTGTTCACCACAGGGATGGAAGCCTGACCCACCAAAGTGCATTGGTAAAATTGCATTTTATTATTGCATTACTGCACACCCTTTCATCTCCTAGTAATGAAAATTGCCATATACTCACCCTCATGTCATTTGTAGAGACTGTAACTGAGTTTGTGGTCTTGCTGACCATCACATAGTTCATGTTACTTAAAACAAAGGCAGCCAATACGTACAGCCATGAGTAAAAATGATAACTAAAAGAGTACTGTTATAGATCTACAGTTCTGCATCAGGTGACCATAATGCATGAGACTTGTGTTTGCCACAGGGCCTTGTAGTTTGCCTGTTTTTGGAGGATATGTCACTTTAACAGAGGAATTCCGCTCACAAAAAAGTTTCCCTCATGGATCCAAAGTAACATTTGATTGCATTCGTGGACATAAGCCAGTTGACTCGACAGTGTCTAAATCAGTTACCTGTGAGGAAACCAAGTGGACGGAATTGCTCCTCACCTGCAAAGGTAAGTACTGTCATTAAATGTGATGTTACATTTCATGGTTTTTTCCCCCCCTTTTTCTTTTGTAAAACAGATGCAGAGCTCAAATTTAATACAGAATAACATGCTAGACATTAGACGACACAATACATGTTTTTGTAATGTTATGTTTAAATAAGTTTTATAGGTTAGAAATTTGTTGAGTAATGCAGTGTCCAAAGATGAGACAGCAAATTTTAAAGTTGAGAACAGAGAAGTACACTCAAGCACACATTATATAATATATTTTAGAATATATAAATGTATCTTGATTTGCAAGTTATGTTAACAGCAATAATAATAGATTTCTGTCGTAAGAGCTAATTAGCTGATGGACAAGTGCATTCCAAACGGCTACATAATGGCACGCAAGTGCCCTGCTCCCTCCAAAGTCCCCTTTAAGGGCTCTGCCCTTTCAAGGGAGTAGGGCAAAGGGATGCTCCCTTTCATTTGGAATTTGCCCATAGACTGTAATAAACACATGCGAATGCTGCAATACAGAACCAGTCAATCACAGATAATGTTTGCTCACTGCTGACACTGAAAGAAACCATTGATGCTTTTGGGAAACACATGCTCAGAACAATACTTATCAGAGTACAAAAAACAAACAAACAAAAAAACATAATATGTTTGAGTTATTTCACAATAAACAAATTGAAATTGTAGCCTACATAGGCTAGTTTGTGCAATAACATAATATAAATACTTAGCCTTGGACATGACATGCAGGAAAAAAACAGTACACATTTAACAGTATCAGCTTTTTAATGCATCCAACCTTTTTGTTCAACTCTTAGGGTGCTTTCACACCTGCCTCATTTAGTTCGGTTGAATCGTACCAGAGTTCGTTTGCCCCTTTGGTGCGGTTCGTTTGGGCAGGTGGGAAAGCAGCAATCGCACTCGGGTGCGCACCAAAAGCGGACCAAACAAGCGTACCGAGACCTGCTTGAAGAGGTGGTCTCGGTACGCTTTCAAACGAACTCTGGAGCGGTTCGCTTGAGATGTGAAAGCAATCGACCCAGTTAACGGACCAACGAACCAAATTATATCATTTTCATAACGGAAAATATGATATAAAAATCAGTAATGTCTGATTCTGTGAGTGAGCACATTATTTACAATATCTGAAAGCCAACGATCGCCTCTGGTGTGTAATTACACTTCTCCGTGCGAGAATGCTGTTCCGACGAAGTCTCAATTCCCGCTCTGCTTCATTATAAAAAATTCAAATGGTCTCTCTCGACAAACACACGGACAACAGGTCGCCTACCAGACAGCGCTGGGAAATCCAGAGATGGAGAGAGAGAAAGAGCGCGGGTTTGAATTTGCCGCAGCGAATTAACTGCGGAAGAGACGGCTACATTTATAAAGTGTTTGTGTGTGTCTCGACAGTTACAAATAAAGCCACAATAAGCTCATGGAGCTAGCTTGTCAATCATTATTTTGATGGATGACGCAGCGAAAACTGACCAATAAGAGGACAGTTGTACTCGCATGTGACTTGCCTGAATGCATTTTGGTACGCTTTGAAATGTTGCCATGTGAAAGCGAACCGAACCAAGAAGAAAATGCAACATTGTAACAAATGTAGTCCCTGTTTCGGAACAAAACAAGCGATCCATAGGTGTGAAAACACCCTTAAAGTCCTCACTCTAAAATGGAGTGTGATGCCCGTGGGCGCCACCTAGCTATAAAAAAATAAATGTAACAGAGGGTTGAGTCTTATTGGAAGTTCAACACTTAATTGTTCAGAGGATGGGACTTTTAAACCAGATCCACCAAAATGTTTGGGTAAGTTACGACTTAAATGCTTGTCAAGAAAATGAAATGTTTTTAAGTGCAAGTTTCTTTTTTTCCTGTTAATGAATAAAATGATTCATGATTAATACAAATCATTTACATAAACTTTATTCTTTTCTTTTTCAGATATGTGTCCAAATCCTGAAATTCCACATGCAACAAGAATCGGTGGAAAATCACCACCCTACAAACTGGGAAACTTTATAGATTACAAATGTGCAGTGGGCTATACAATGATAGGAGATTATCATATTGTGTGTTCACCACAGGGATGGAAGCCTGACCCACCAAAGTGCATTGGTAAAACTGCACACCCTTTCATCTCCTAGTAATGAAAATTGCCATATACTCACCCTCATGTCATTTGTAGAGACTGTAACTGAGTTTGTGGTCTTGCTGACCATCACATAGTTCATGTTACTTAAAACAAAGGCAGCCAATACGTACAGCCATGAGTAAAAATGATAACTAAAAGAGTACTGTTATAGATCTACAGTTCTGCATCAGGTGACCATAATGCATGAGACTTGTGTTTGCCACAGGGCCTTGTAGTTTGCCTGTTTTTGGAGGATATGTCACTTTAACAGAGGAATTCCGCTCACAAAAAAGTTTCCCTCATGGATCCAAAGTAACATTTGATTGCATTCGTGGACATAAGCCAGTTGACTCGACAGTGTCTAAATCAGTTACCTGTGAGGAAACCAAGTGGACGGAATTGCTCCTCACCTGCAAAGGTAAGTACTGTCATTAAATGTGATGTTACATTTCATGGTTTTTTCCCCCCCTTTTTCTTTTGTAAAACAGATGCAGAGCTCAAATTTAATACAGAATAACATGCTAGACATTAGACGACACAATACATGTTTTTGTAATGTTATGTTTAAATAAGTTTTATAGGTTAGAAATTTGTTGAGTAATGCAGTGTCCAAAGATGAGACAGCAAATTTTAAAGTTGAGAACAGAGAAGTACACTCAAGCACACATTATATAATATATTTTAGAATATATAAATGTATCTTGATTTGCAAGTTATGTTAACAGCAATAATAATAGATTTCTGTCGTAAGAGCTAATTAGCTGATGGACAAGTGCATTCCAAACGGCTACATAATGGCACGCAAGTGCCCTGCTCCCTCCAAAGTCCCCTTTAAGGGCTCTGCCCTTTCAAGGGAGTAGGGCAAAGGGATGCTCCCTTTCATTTGGAATTTGCCCATAGACTGTAATAAACACATGCGAATGCTGCAATACAGAACCAGTCAATCACAGATAATGTTTGCTCACTGCTGACACTGAAAGAAACCATTGATGCTTTTGGGAAACACATGCTCAGAACAATACTTATCAGAGTACAAAAAACAAACAAACAAAAAAACATAATATGTTTGAGTTATTTCACAATAAACAAATTGAAATTGTAGCCTACATAGGCTAGTTTGTGCAATAACATAATATAAATACTTAGCCTTGGACATGACATGCAGGAAAAAAAACAGTACACATTTAACAGTATCAGCTTTTTAATGCATCCAACCTTTTTGTTCAACTCTTAGGGTGCTTTCACACCTGCCTCATTTAGTTCGGTTGAATCGTACCAGAGTTCGTTTGCCCCTTTGGTGCGGTTCGTTTGGGCAGGTGGGAAAGCAGCAATCGCACTCGGGTGCGCACCAAAAGCGGACCAAACAAGCGTACCGAGACCTGCTTGAAGAGGTGGTCTCGGTACGCTTTCAAACGAACTCTGGAGCGGTTCGCTTGAGATGTGAAAGCAATCGACCCAGTTAACGGACCAACGAACCAAATTATATCATTTTCATAACGGAAAATATGATATAAAAATCAGTAATGTCTGATTCTGTGAGTGAGCACATTATTTACAATATCTGAAAGCCAACGATCGCCTCTGGTGTGTAATTACACTTCTCCGTGCGAGAATGCTGTTCCGACGAAGTCTCAATTCCCGCTCTGCTTCATTATAAAAAATTCAAATGGTCTCTCTCGACAAACACACGGACAACAGGTCGCCTACCAGACAGCGCTGGGAAATCCAGAGATGGAGAGAGAGAAAGAGCGCGGGTTTGAATTTGCCGCAGCGAATTAACTGCGGAAGAGACGGCTACATTTATAAAGTGTTTGTGTGTGTCTCGACAGTTACAAATAAAGCCACAATAAGCTCATGGAGCTAGCTTGTCAATCATTATTTTGATGGATGACGCAGCGAAAACTGACCAATAAGAGGACAGTTGTACTCGCATGTGACTTGCCTGAATGCATTTTGGTACGCTTTGAAATGTTGCCATGTGAAAGCGAACCGAACCAAGAAGAAAATGCAACATTGTAACAAATGTAGTCCCTGTTTCGGAACAAAACAAGCGATCCATAGGTGTGAAAACACCCTTAAAGTCCTCACTCTAAAATGGAGTGTGATGCCCGTGGGCGCCACCTAGCTATAAAAAAATAAATGTAACAGAGGGTTGAGTCTTATTGGAAGTTCAACACTTAATTGTTCAGAGGATGGGACTTTTAAACCAGATCCACCAAAATGTTTGGGTAAGTTACGACTTAAATGCTTGTCAAGAAAATGAAATGTTTTTAAGTGCAAGTTTCTTTTTTTCCTGTTAATGAATAAAATGATTCATGATTAATACAAATCATTTACATAAACTTTATTCTTTTCTTTTTCAGATATGTGTCCAAATCCTGAAATTCCACATGCAACAAGAATCGGTGGAAAATCACCACCCTACAAACTGGGAAACTTTATAGATTACAAATGTGCAGTGGGCTATACAATGATAGGAGATTATCATATTGTGTGTTCACCACAGGGATGGAAGCCTGACCCACCAAAGTGCATTGGTAAAACTGCACACCCTTTCATCTCCTAGTAATGAAAATTGCCATATACTCACCCTCATGTCATTTGTAGAGACTGTAACTGAGTTTGTGGTCTTGCTGACCATCACATAGTTCATGTTACTTAAAACAAAGGCAGCCAATACGTACAGCCATGAGTAAAAATGATAACTAAAAGAGTACTGTTATAGATCTACAGTTCTGCATCAGGTGACCATAATGCATGAGACTTGTGTTTGCCACAGGGCCTTGTAGTTTGCCTGTTTTTGGAGGATATGTCACTTTAACAGAGGAATTCCGCTCACAAAAAAGTTTCCCTCATGGATCCAAAGTAACATTTGATTGCATTCGTGGACATAAGCCAGTTGACTCGACAGTGTCTAAATCAGTTACCTGTGAGGAAACCAAGTGGACGGAATTGCTCCTCACCTGCAAAGGTAAGTACTGTCATTAAATGTGATGTTACATTTCATGGTTTTTCCCCCCCCCTTTTTCTTTTGTAAAACAGATGCAGAGCTCAAATTTAATACAGAATAACATGCTAGACATTAGACGACACAATACATGTTGCCGATACAACGTGCACATTATTCCAAGTCTTGGCGTTTTTCTTGTTGTTTTTTTTTTACCAGTGATTTTGTTTATTTAACAAGAACTTTAATGCGTACAATATGCATCGAATTGGACAAATAACCTATGTTAGTGAATGTAACGAGGTTAGTAGATATGGGAAGAAGGAGGCGGGAACCGGCGAACATTCAACGTAACTTTAATTCAAAAATAAACAAACAACAAAACGAAAGTAATGCCGGCAGACCTTCGCGGACGTCTGCCGGCCACACAAACATAATAAAACATAAAATAAAATCCAGGCCTGGTCCTCTCTCGTCTTTCATTGTAGTCGCTCCTCATTTTATGCCTCCGGAGCTCCTCCGTGAGAGACTCGAGGCCGGCACGCCTCGCAGGTGACGCTCATTATCACTCGCGTCACCGGCCTCGCGCCGTTCCCTCACGGCTCTCGCCCGCCCTGCTCGTCACAGTGAATAATCGTGCTCTGACAACAGAAGTAATGTCCGGCACTCATTGAAGTATATGCGCGAGACATCACTGCCGTTGTCAGAGCGCGATCAGACATCATCAAGCGAATGCTGAACGCAGTTGGACATAGTGGTGTTTCAGAGGTAAAAAATTATATAAATTGAAACAAAATTGAAAAAAATTGATATTGAAATTGTAGGATACAAAGACTAGTTTGTGCAATAAAATAATATAAATACTTAGCCCTGGACATGACATGCAGGAAAAAAACAGTAGTCTGAATCGTGCTCACGATTTACTAATTCGTACCCTCGATTTATAAATCATGGGCATGCTTTATAAATCAAGGGAACAATTAGTAAATCATGCACACAAATTGGGAATGAATTAGTAAATTGTGTGAACGATTATTTTTTTTCTTGCATGTCATGTGAGGGGGCACATGTGCATGTTTATATAAATTATACACTGTCAGAATAAAAAGGTTGCATTTTGTGGGTGCAACAGTCTGTCACTGGCCGTCCCTAAAGAAAATAAACCATGGTTTTACTACAGTGACCATAGTTTAACTAGTTTTTGTAGATTTCCATGGTTACCACTACAGTAAACACATTTTAATTATGTCTAAACAAAAATCCTATCTAATAAGTTGCAATTAAGGCATAATGAATAATTAAATACCTTTGAAATATATTATTTAATAAGTTCACTTTCAAATTAAGATTTCCTGATAATTTACTCACCCCCATGTCATCCAAGATGTTCATGTCTTTCTTTCGTCAGTCAAAAAGAAATTAAGGTTTTTGATGAAAACATTCAAGGATTTTTCTCCATATAGTGGACTTCAATGGAGCCCAAACGGTTGAAGGTCAAAATTACAGTTTCAGTGCAGCTTCAAAACTTTCTGCACGATCCCAGACAAGAAATAAGGGTCTTATCTAGAGAAACCATCGCTCATTTTCTAAAAAAATAAAAAAATAAAAAAAATACTTCTATATGTTTTAACAATAAATACTCATCCTGAGCTAGCTCCATTCTTAGAATTCTCTTCAATTTGAATTCCAGCAGTGTAGACACTGCTAAGTGTATTACTGCCCTCCACAGGGCAAAGTTTGAACTAATATACTTGCACTAGAATATTGTATATTACAATTTAGTTCAAACTTTGACCTGTGGAGGGCAGTAATACACTTAGCAGTGTCTACACTGCTGGAATTCAAATAGAGAAGAAGAAGAAGAGAGCTAGTTCAAGATGAGCACTTATGGTTAAAACGTATAAAATTTTAACATTTCTTTTTAGAAAATGAGCGATGGTTTCTCTAGATAAGACCCTTATTACTCGCCTGGGATCGTGCAGAAAGTTTTGAAGCTGCACTGAAACTGTAATTTTGACCTTCAACCGTTTGGGCTCCATTGAAGTCCACTATATGGAGAAAAATCCTGGAATGTTTTCATCAAAAACCTTCATTTCTTTTCGACTGAAGAAAGAAAGACATGAACATCTTGGATGACATGGGGGTGAGTAAATTATCAGGAAATATCGATATCAGCAATACTGGCCTTGAAAGTATCTGCATCATATCGAAAACAAAATAAGTGGTATCCCTATTGGTGTATGCCTAAAATCAAAGAATCAGAATTATCTTTTTTTTGGTTCAACTCTTCCATTTAAGGTCATTTTGATAACATTTATGTGTCTATGATAAAACTGCATGTATATTGCTTTGCTCTGAAGGTTTCTGGATATAAATTCACCAGGATATTTTTTTCTCTTTAGTGGAGAAATGTCAGGTACCTCCAGTCATAGAAAATGGACAGATAGAAGCCGTTTCCTACAAATGTCATGATGGTTTTTTTCTTACTGGAAGTTCAAAACTATATTGTTCTGAGGATGGGACTTTTGATCCGCCAAAATGTTTGGGTAAGTTGGTTAAAATGCCATTGAAGAGAAAGAATCTATTTGTATTTACTTGTGAGGTTTACTTTTGTGGGGTTGTGAATAAAATGTGTAGTGATTTGTACAATTCTTTTACATATACACTTTTCTTTTGTTTTCCTTTTTTGATTCAGATGGGTGTCCAACACCTGAAATTCCACATGCAATTAGAATCGGTGGAAAATCACCACCCTACAAACTGGCAAACTCTATAGAATACAAATGTGAACCTGGCTACATAATGAGAGGAGAAGGTCATATTGTGTGTACAGCAAAGGGATGGAGCCCTGAACCACCACAATGCATTGGTAAGACTGAAATAATGATGTGTGTATTTTCTAAAGGTGTGATTGCACTGCATTCATTGCACTTTATGCCTTAAAGGTGCTCTAAGTGATCCTGGGTGGAGTAACTTCCTGTTGACGTTCGAAGTGTTGTCAAACAAAACAGAGGCTAGGTAGACCCTCCCTCCTCCTCCTCCTCCCCCTCCCCTCCGTGCTTCCTGAAACAGTCATGAACGCGCATTTAAAATCATTCTTGTTGGTTATTGGCTGGAGCATGTTTAATATAATTCGTGGTCCAGGCTGCACCAGTTTGTTTTTGTTGCCATCTTCGGAGCTTGTGGCGACTACAGAGACCGCGTTTTTTTACAGTGTGTTCAGGGGACAGGCAGCTAGCGGATAGTGAGGAGATGTTTGCTGTATGTGACAAAATATGTTTTGGCCTAAAAACACATGACATCACTTAGAGCACCTTTAAATTAATCAAAAATAATAGTAAAGATATTTATACTGTGGGAAATTACATTATTTTTATATTCCTATTTCATGTTCTTCAAAGAATCATTTATATTGCAGCAAAGACGGCATTGTAGAGGTATATTCTAGATGTCACATTATGAAGAAAGGCTTGGTGTTTTTTTTTTGTTTTTTTTTGCATATTAACCCCTTAAGCCTGAAGTGTCCCAGCAGCCACCACCCCCGTGAAAAAAATCATAATCAAATTACTAAGCAACCACTGACTGGAATAACACAGAAACTCTTTAACACAGAAAAACTTTAATGCATCCAACCTTTTTGTTCAACTCTTAAAGTCATCACTCTAAAATGGAGTGTGATGCCCGCGGGCGCCACCTAGCTATAAAAAAATTAATCATATTTTTCAAAACTCCTGCCTAGATCATCACAAAATAGGTGTCATTTGAAAGCTTAAAGTCTTAACAGTACTTTTCAAATCGTAACATTCATTGTAAAGTTGAGTTATTGCTGAAAAATAATAATAAAATATATAAACAATTATGTGTTCTTCACTTTGAGATGCATCTGAAAAGAATATCTATTCACCAGGATTTTTTTCTTTTTAGTGGTGAAATGTAAGACACCTCCAACCATAGAAAATGGACAGCTTGATGAAGATCCTCAGGACAGTTACGATTATTCACAAGTTGTGTCCTACAAATGAAGAGTTTATTTGCAAAAACAGATAACTCCATTCTTATGAATTCTCACAAATCATGTTTTTTTTATTGTGCATTCCAAGTAATAACAATCAAACTGCAGTTGGGCTGTTTTGATTAAGTAAAGATAACTCTAAAAAATACAGGTAAATTAAAAAATTAAAATTCAGTGAAAGTATGTTTTATATATATATTAAAAGTTTGTTTTTTAGCAAAAGCAGATAACTCCAACAGTCGTTTTTTTGGCAAAAGCAGATAACTCCACATTTCATGTTTCATAGTTAAACAAAACCCAAGTAATTGCATTTAAAACACTCTCAAACACACATGTGCACACAAACGCACACACACACCCACCCACCCACGCGCGCGCGCGCACACACACACACACACACACACACACACACAAACAGATCGGCACACACACGCACGCCCTCTCTCTCGCTCTCTCTCTCTCTCTCTCTCAAACACACACACACAGATCGGCACACAAGTACACACACACGCACTCACACACACACGCATGTGCGCGCGCGCACACACACACACACACACACACACACACACAAAAGGACAACCAATTTTTCAGCATGTAAGTCGTGTATGGTGTACAAGGACTTACAGGAGTCGAAATCATAAATCCTCGATCACTTTTAGTGAGCTTTGATAAAACTTCCCTCAGCTAGCATGTCTTTTTGAAGTGACTAGAAGCCTTGTCACCTGACCTGAATACTGCGCGCTGATTCGCTAAAACGGACTTATCGGTTTCTGTACACAAACAACAAGGGCGCTTGTCGGCTTCTGCTGTAAAACGTGAACTTGCGATGCCTGAAAGTGGACAAAACCGGCTCTTCTGACAAAATGGATTTAGGGTACAGAACGTGCTATATATGGAGAATAATGCACAACACTTAGTTCTTTTTTTTTAAAAATGGCGTTTATCGGTTTTTGCAAATGAACTCTTCAAATGTAACGGTGAATTTATACTTACTGGGAGTCCTCAACTTCATTGTTCAGAGGATGGGACTTTTAAACCAGATCCACCAAAATGTTTGGGTAAGTTATGACTTAATGCTTGTCAAGAGATGAAAATTAAATGTTTTTGAGTGTAAAAAAAAATAATCATATTTTTCAAAACTCCTGCTTAGATCATCACAAAATAGGTGTAATTTGAAAGCTTAAAGTCTTAACTTTACAATGAATGTTACAATTTGTTTAACTCCTAAGTACTGCTGAGTTATTTGCTGAAAAATAATAATAAAAAAAAATCATAATTTAGGAAAAAAATTTTTACTATGTACTCAAATGTGTCAAAAGCATCATACAGCTCAGATACTCATGTGTTATATGTCATTTGAAAGGTCTCACGGAGTAGAATACAATGTGTATAATTGTCTTGGGCTTTGACTAAACTTGAGCGAGTTTTTTGTACGTGAAGCCCTGCAAGACCCATATGCAAATAATAAACCGATGCAGCAGTTATGTCACGTTTTCACTCATAACATCAAGATACATGGTCTGATTGTGGAAAATGGAAACATCATTATTTACAGCAGATTCTGAAATGAGTCCAACATCGGCATAATCCAATAAACTAACCACGAGATATTGATCACAAAATTATGATACATAAAACCCCACAGGCGCATTGATGCTAACTAAAACTAAAATGTAGATATCACTTGGCACTTAGCCTATAACTTCATGAAACATGCATAGATTGTAGAAAATGGTACATCATTACTTACAGTGGATTCTCCCGATTGAAATGAGTCCAAGCTCAACATAATCCTATAAGCCGATCACGAGTTACTCCACGTGAAATTACGATTTTAAAAATGCCCATCAGGGGGCGCCAATGGATAAACAAAAATGCTGTAACTTTTGATTTCTTTGATCAGCATGAAATTTGATCCAGATACAGCTCACATAGAGGAACATTACCAAAAAAAAGAGTTATTGCATGTCAAATATGAAATATATGTCAAACTTCCCCTGAGCAAACTTTTTTTTTTTCCTTTATCAGCAATTTCTCAGAATGAGAATGTCCAAATCTTTTTTTTTTTTATTTAAAAATGTACAAAGTTTTCTTTCAAATGATAACCTTTTGACTCTCCTTGCTAGAGATTTTAAGTTATGAGTCATTATTTTTGTGCATGTCACTCAGAAAACAAAAAAATTTAAAATGCTACCTTTGTTCTAAATGTTATAACTTTTGATTTATTTCTTTATGCAATCACCACAAAATGTGATCCAGATACAGCTCATATATAGAGAAACCAAAAAAGAATGAACCTGCTACCATATTTCCTTCATGAGATATTCCATTTTAAATTAGAAAGATATGTAAATTTACCTTTTTTTTCCTACTTTTTTTGGCCATTTATTTGCATTTCTCAGCATGAGAATTTCCAAATTTAAAACATTTTAAATAACATTTTATTAAAAGTTTCCTTTCAAACGATACCAACTTTTTGACTCTCCTTGCTATAGTTTTGGAGTTACGAGTCTTTACTTTTTTGTCTGTCACTCAGAAAAAAAAAAACCCTCAGGGCATAAGGGGTTAGCTTCTGTATAAACAAAACACACCTGACTTAAGTTACCTGTTCCTGGGGCGTCTCCTAATCGACACTCAATAAATTTCCTGATCTTTCGGAGCGTCTACTAATCGACACTCAATAATATCTTGGTCAACATCTTGACCCTCTCTGGACCCTAGTTCCATAACCTGACTTGCTGTGCAGTTGTTGTCCTTCAAAGTTTTAATCACGGTCGGAAGAATCTCTCTCCGAACAAAGGAATACAGCAGGTTTTATAGGATTTCTGGTACATTTCACAGTCATGGCATGATCTATTACTCATTACCATCAGTCTTGGTTCAGATTTAAGAAAAACATCTCAGTTCCTCTATCCCACTTACTGGTAGAGTAAATTTAGATTACTCAAAAGGTTAATTTTTCAAAGACTATTTTTGGTCCTTAGAAGGATGCTGTCAAGCCAGCACAGCAGAATTTTTCCACTTGTTACAACACTCAGTCCTAGTGACTATTTCTCTATTTCAAAGTTAGCTTTTTAGGCCTGTAGAAGAAAAGAAATGTTAATTCATTATTAATTAGCTCAAAAGTTCCATCACATAAACATCACTGTTGCCTTTTCTACTTTTGTGCATTTAGCATCACTAAGTGTTGAATTAAGGAGCAGTGCATAACGTTTGAAGTTACATCAAGCATTATTAACTTTGATATTTAGAACTTTATGTCTTAACTCAGTTATCTATCTTACACTTACCAGACATAAAATACCACCAGCAGGATTTTGCGTGATGGGATATGCGTTGAAAGACAAAGGTAAGTTTAGTGCATTCTTGAATCCAAACCTACTCTAGTCTTTTTGTTTTTTTTTCATGTATGCTTTTTCTTGGGAGAAACAAATCAAAAAGTTATTCACTGACTATGAGTGCATCTCAGTCAACTCCCTAGCTTCAGGACTTGTGATTTGGGGGCCCTAAGCATTTCCAGGTATGGGGCCCCAGCAGTCAAACTTTGAACTCTTTCTATATATTTTTTTTTTCTATGTTTTTTTTTTTTTTTTTTACATTTGTAAATAAACTGCATGTTAAAATTTTCTGTAATATCCAGAACTTTTATTTTCTCAATGTAAAATTAAATACAATTGAATTCACAAATAAATAAACCTAAATTCACAAACAAACTAAATAGTTAATTAACCATAACTAACAGTTAATTTACCATATCTGTGATTACATTTTAATATTAATGCGTCAAAATTTGACAGTCACAGCACTGTCATTTTCCACACTGTAGATCAGTGGCGGCTCCTGGCTGTAAACTTAGGTAGGGCAGATGATAAACATTTTGTAAGCTTTATATACTAATCGCTGAACACATCAGACACACTTTTGGCAGAATAATGATGATTGACAGGGTTTAGTACACACAACAAACACATAGAATGCCATCTTAGAATTACCATAATAATGTTGTATTTTTTGCATCCGAATGTTGTTTTAGAATAGCACAAGTTATAGGAATTCCATTGAAGAAATATTTTCAGAAAAACATAAAACACAACAGAACTACTGTATATAAAATCTATTCACATGATCACGTACAAACTAAAGGATTCTCCACATAGGAAGAACAGACATGCCAACTAGTTACTGACCCGATGTAGACACACACATATCTGAAGCAGACTGATACAGTCTTGTTCTGGACTGGAGCGAGGTTTACGTGAGGTAACATCACGTGGAAATAAGCGGGACAGCCAGAAATCTTCCCAAATGGCTCACTTTACGATTAAAAATAGTCTAGAAAATACAAAATAAATTTGTTGCAGAATGCTGAACAAATTTAATAATTTATTATTAATTCAGTGTATATAGTGGTCTATGTTTGGATTAAAAACATGTTTGGCCTAGATGAGCCGCAGCTGCCACGATCGGCTAATCTTTTCACTCTTTTTCATATTAATAAAGTAATTGTGACTTTTGTGAGTTTAGCCACATTCTGTTCTTATACCTTCTTTTTTTTCCCTCCTTTTTTGATCTCTGCTGGGGTAGCTGTGAGCGTGCGTTTCATTGTGTAGACCTTGTCTTCTGCTTGCAAATTCTTACTCTTGTGTGATCTCTACGTCTACGAGCTGATATAATAATGTTAAAATCGTAATGGTTATAGACAGGCCATACAATATATGAACTAAGTAATATATGAGGCTTCTTGGTATTTGTCGGACTCGGGGGGCCCCTAATTCCCGGGGCCTTAAAGGGTCATGAAACCCTAAACCAAAATTTCTGAGATTTTAACAGAGGTGTGTTGAACACCGTTGAAGACAATGTTAGCTGTTAGATTTAATAGTAGGGGGGAAATGGTTAAATTTTAGTTTTTATACGCTATTTTCGTCTTCCGGGTTTAAATCTTCATCCTGTCCACGTCACAGGCTGTGACGTGGCAGAGCACGATAGTACTTTGATGACTCATCGGTGTTTCATAATTATTAACGAGACTGAGTTTTTTATCCAATGAGAAGACACTCTCTTAATTATTCATGACACCAGGTGGATCTTTCCAATGACGAGGACGGTTAACGGTAGGGGTGGGCGATACCAATCATTTTCTTTCCGATCCGATACCAAGTACTTTCGAGACGAGTATCGACGATATCGATACCTATACCGATACTCCAATTAAATATTTTCATGTGAGTAATTTTATATTGTTTTTTAATAGCCATCATTATTAATATTAAATAAACTGCAATTGACATGATTCTTTTTTTTACATTTATTAAAAAATACTGAACATTATTAATTAAATGAACAAAGATATCACTGTAGGCTAAAAACAAAATATAACAAAAAAAATGTAACATGTCTCACAAACTTTTTCTCAATAATTGTCACGTTTCTACATTTCTTTCCTTTATATGTTTTTGAGATGAAACAAAGTGAATGTTGACTTTCTCCTCTTCAGCCTGTTTTTCTTTGACTGATCAAAATCTCTTGCTTTTGAAAAAAGTGTGGCGTATTGTTTTTTGACAAACGTCACACGAAGCTTCGTCATTGTTAACTGGAGTGTAATAACTCCAGATTATGCTTCTTTTTCTTTGTCATGACTGCAGCCATGCACTCGACTCCCTTTAAAATCCTGCGCTGTGCGTGCTTGCTTGTCTTTGACAGAGTGAGCGAACACTGTCTCGACAAGCGGAGATACAGCGGAAGAAGATGTAGTTAACACACTGATAACTATTACTATATATGCATAAATGTAAGATGCATAAATGTAAATGTACGATGCGTACTACTATTATTAAAATACTTAAAAGATCTTATGAATCACTGACAATTCCTAAATAACTGGATTGTGTATAATGTAATACTTCAGAAGTGATAAATTGATCATTCATAAAGTATGAAAATACAATTATTAAACTCATTATAGATATGATTATAAATCAAGAACAAAGCATTTATAGGTGTATTTGAAAAAACTGCTTACTAATGTTCATTAATGCTTTATAAATTATGAATTAACTATTTACTAACTCTTAATGCTTCATAGTGTGAGTTATTCTAAAGTGTTACCATATATATATATATATATATATATATATATATTCCTCTATACATTTTTGGGGTGACAGTACAATATGTTTTGTTGACTTGAAAGGGGTCATAATGAAATATCTTTTCCATACAGATGTCAGAGATCATGTCTGTATGGCGAGGTAGTACTATACAATGAAAAAGTTAAACATGAAAATCACCACAGTAGTTCTTGGGGAGATGTAGAACAAGGATCATGTGAAGTTTGCAGAAAACAAATTTATTTCATATTTTTTGAATTTTTAAAATGTGTCTGTATAGCAACATAAACCATATTTGTCATATATTTGGCATGTAATTATTAAATAATAAAACAGTAAAAGAACATGAAAATCATCAGAGTGTCAGGTATGGAAGGACGAGGACTCAATAATGCAGGGAAGGAAGGGCTTTTTATTTATAATAAAAATAAAAACAAAAACACAACAGAAACAACCCCGTGGGGGAAAACAGACAAGAATAAAACTTGACTAGACTGGGACTTGACTTGACACACAAGGGAAAATACGACATTAAATGACAAATTACGACAACGAACCAGCACAGGACTGCAAACACAAGGAGAATAAATAGGAGAGCAAACAAGGCAGGTAATGAGGGAGGACAGGTGGGGCAAATCAACCAATAATGAGGTAACAAGGTGGGCGGGGTCAAGACAATAGACGTGAGAGCACATGGCACAAAGAAACACATGACAAGCCATGTGCTCACACCAAAACAAAACAAAGACACAAGCACATGGCCAATGAAGACAAAAATCACAAGCCATGTGCTTACACAAGACGAGACATGAACACGTGACTATGAAAACTCATAAGCCACGTGTTCACACAAAACAAGACAACATGGAAGCACGCAGCCCGTGAAACACAGACTGCGTGCTAACACAACACAAGACAAAAACACAACATGAAAGCACGCGGCAGGTGGAAATCACCGCGTGCTACACAAAACATGAGACAAGAGCGCACGGCAAGTGAAGGTACACACAAACCGTGTGCTCACAATAAAAGACAGGACTGGGAGCGCGAGTGTCCGAATCCCGACACGAAACCGGAACCAAACTAGACGTGAGTGCCGGGATCCGAACGCCACGCTCCCAACATGAAACAAGGCACGCAGACAAGAGAGCGCACAGCCCCGAGAACCCTCGAGACCGTACGCTCACACAAAAACCCGACAAGAACGGGAGTGTCAGAGCTCTGTCACAAAACCAAGAAATAAACAAGACTGAAGTGACAGAACCCTGACACAGAGTGGTTCTTGGGGAGATATAGAACAAGAATCAGGTGGAGTTTGCAGAAAACAAATTTATTTCACATTTTTATTAATTTTTTTAATGTGTCTGTATAGCAACGTAAACCATATTTGTCATAAATTTGGCATGTAATTATTAAATAATAAAACAGTAAAAGAACATGAAAATCACCACAGTGGTTCTTGGGGAGATGTAGAACAAGAATAAGGTGGAGTTTGCAGAAAACAAATTGATTTCATATTTTTATGAATTTTTAAAATGTCTGTATAGCAACATAAACCATATTTGTCATAACTTTGGCATGTAATTATTAAATAATAAAACAGTAAAAGAACATGAAAATCATCAGAGTGGTTCTTGGGGAGATGTAGAACAAGAATCATGTGAAGTTTGCAGAAAACAAATTGATTTCATATTTTTATTAATTTTTAAATATGTCTGTATAGCAAACCATATTTGTCATAACTTTGACATGTAATTATTAAATAATATAACAGAAAAAGAACATGAAAATCACCACAGTAGTTCTTGGGGAGATGTAGAACAAGAATCAGGTGGAATTTGCAGAAAACAAATTGATTTCATATTTTTATGAATTTTTAAAATGTGTCTGTATATCAACGTAAACCATATTTGTCATAACTTTGGCATGTAATTATTAAATAATACAACAGTAAAAGAACATGAACATCACCACAGTGGTTCTTGGGGAGATGTAGAACAAGAATCAGGTGGAGTTTGCAGAAAACAAATTGATTTCATATTTTTATTAATTTTTTAAATGTCTGTATAGCAACATAAACCATATATGTCATAACTTTTGCATGTAATTATTAAATAATAAAACAGTAAAAGAACATGAAAATCACCACAGTGGTTCTTGGGGAGATGTAGAACAAGAATAAGGTGGAGTTTGCAGAAAACAAATTGATTTCATATTTTTATGAATTTTTAAGATGTGTCTGTATAGCAACGTAAACCATATATGTCATAAATTTGGCATGTAATTATTAAATAATAAAACAGTAAAAGAACATGAAAATCACCACAGTGGTTCTTGGGGAGATGTAGAACAAGAATCAGGTGGAGTTTGCAGAAAACAAAATGATTTCACATTTTTATGAATATTTTAAATGTGTCTGTATAGCAACGTAAACCATATTTGTCATAACTTTGGCATGTAATTATTAAATAATAAAACAGTAAAAGAACATGAAAATCACCACAGTGGTTCTTGGGAAGATGTAGAACAAGAATCAGGTGGAATTTGCAGAAAACAAATTGATTTCATATTTTTATGAATTTTTAAAATGTGTCTGTATAGCAACGTAAACCATATATGTCATAAATTTGGCATGTAATTATTAAATAATAAAACAGTAAAAGAACATGACAATCACCACAGTGGTTCTTGGGAACATGTATAACAAGAATCATGTGAAGTTTGCAGTAAACAGTTTGATTTTATTTATTTTTTAATGAATTTTAAAAATATTTTTACCGACATGAAACACCTACCACGCAACCTCATGTAGACGCGCCATACATTTTAAAGCATTGATGGCGTGACCACGTTTCTCCGAAGCGCAGATGGCGTGACCGCAGTTAGTTACCGGCACTAAACAGCGAGAGAGACTGACTGAATGACGGTGCGTGTCCGTTGGCGCGGAGCGAGCGGGTAAGCGCGAGTGTTTTCGGTTCATTTCTATGGAAGTTGAGCCGCGCGTAAGTTAAATGTGACGCTCAACTTCCATTGGAATGAATCTAAAAATGATCTGGTCGCTTGCTCTGCTCCAGTCGACACGCAGCCTGACTGACTGAGCGTGTTGCAGGTTCGGCACGTAGATCTATATGGAAGGCCAAAAGGGCCAAAACGTGTGAAACTGACGCCTTAACACGTAATTACGTGTTAACGCGCAAATGACATGTTAACGCGTAATTACGTGTTAACGCGCAAATGACGTGTTAACGCGTAATTACGTGTTAACACGTTATTTGCGAAATAAAAAACGTGGGACTTTACCACCACCTGGTGGTGTGGTGTACTTGCACAAGCAGATTAGGATTAATTAGTAATTACGTGTTAAGGCGTCGGTTTCACACGTTTTGGCCCTTTTGGCCTTCCATAGATCTATGCTATGTAACGTTACGCAAGTTTTTTTTTTTAAGCGTTATTTATTTATTTATTTATTTATTTTTTTTCAAATATATGCATGTATAGTGTGTATATAAACAACTATATATTTTATAATGACTGTAATTACACATGTACATTAATATGTTTTAAATAGAATTACGATTACTGGATATATGTAGCAGGGCATTCAGTAACTCTTGAAAAGACAAAAATAAAGTGTCAGTGTATTTCATTAGATTTTAACTTTTCCAGTTTTTTTTTTTTTTTTTTTTAAATGTAGTATTTCCTCACGTTTTACCACTGATTTTTAGTGACAGTCGATATGCATGGGCTACTGGCTATGAGAGTTTCCCCCCTCTCCTCTCCCCTCTTCTCACAGCCACCACGCCCATTTAAGTTGCATTTTTCAAAAAGATTGTGAGCTAGACTTGAGCTGAAAGAGGGGGGTTTCATGACCCTTTAAGTGAGTATAAGGTCTCTGCGGAACAAAAGTGGGCGTTTCTGTATTTGTGGGTGTTTTCAAACTGGTGGGTGTTTATATATCATGTCATGCAATGAAAATGATCCCCTTCACCTGACCCCACCGCTAAACCTTACCCACACTCTGATATAAACATAAAAATAATTCATAACTCATTTGTTTTTGCCAGTTCATCATAGTTTCTAACTAGAGAGCTAACTGAGATGCACCCCCTCTTTCCTTCCATTGTTGCTGTCAAATCCTGTTCAAACTTCCGGACATTCAACCTTGAATAAACTCATTTGTGTTGGTCTGTTTATCTTAAAGCTACATATTCAAGTGAGCTATTAAATGTAGTTAAAGTAGGGAACGTAGTGATACGTAGGAACCATTTCCTGAAAACTATTTCTACGGTTTCTGTATAACTGACTGTTTTGAAACATCTGGGTCTTTTTAGGATTGGCTTTCAGTAGGCCTACAAGGTGCATTGGATACAATTTGAGTGGCATTCTACAACTGAAACAGATCTTGACTAAATAAAACCCATTAAAAATTATCTCTGGGTTCTTCTCCTGCTTTGGTGTGGACAGTTATCATTACTGAAACAAGATTTTCAGTCACCTGTTCCTAACAAAAAAGGTTATTTTGGGGCTTTAGAAGACATTGAATACAGTGAAAGACGTCATTTTTGTTGTTGTTGTTTTGTCACCATCTGCTTTTATTGTTCTGAAAAGGCAAAAGTCATACTGGTTTCAAAAGACATCAACTGACATATTCCTGAGTCAATATTCATTTTTAACTATTCACTTTGTTTCTTTGATTCGTTTTCAGGTGTGCTAACACCATTATATGAAGTTGACATGGGGAAAAAACAAAACAAGACAAAAAATGTTTTTGTGGTGCCTCCAAATATATCCTGTTCATATATTCATATATAATGAAACACATAACATGTTTGTTGTTACATTAGCAGACTTGAAATAACTAGATACGGTGTTCAAATGCATTTATTTCTGTCATGTCTTATTCATTTACTGGGTGTACCTGAGAGACGTATCTGGGGATCTGCCCCATGCCATGAATATGTGTACTCAAGAATACATTGCATTTGTGTTGTACTTCGTTTAATGATATCTGTCAAATTGATCTTCTTTTTGGCTTCTGATTTGTCGATATAATGCTAAAGTCCACAATATACTCACATATATGAGCCACAATAATGGTACATTCTAAAAAATGCTGGGTTAAAAACAACCCAAGTTGGGTTGAAAATGGACAAACCCAGCAATTGGGTTGTTTTAACCCAGCGGTAGGGTTAAATGTTTGTCAACTATTGTTTAAAAATTACTGTATTGCTTAATTAAAATTAACCCAAAGTATGTTGGAAATGAACATTTATTAATGTTCAATGAATAATTATTAAACAATATACATTTATTAAATTGCTTATTAATACATTTATATTAATAAACTATTACATTTATATTAATAAAATATTAAAGCTTATTAATAAACATTCACCTTTTGTCTATTATTGTTGCCTCTAATTGCATCTGGTTTTTAATTTCCCAACTATTTTGGGTTAATTTTAAGCTAGCCATATAGCAGTTTTTAAACAATAGTTGGTTTAAATAAAACTGCCCAGCATGTTGGGCAAACATTTAACCCAACCGCTGGGTTTGTTCATTTTCAACCCAACTTGGGTTGTTTTTAACCCAGCATTTTTTAGAGTGTAGGCTACTTAAGGAATTTGCTAATAATAACTTGTAATCAAAGATTTATAGGCACTCGATGTCGTGCATTTTGTTTAATCTCACATCTTTAGTTCCGCTAATACACACAAATTCATATTCTTATAACAGTAAAAGCTATTTTATACGTTTATTATTATTGCGAGAAAGTTTTTTATGAGATGTTAAGATGAGAAATTTGAAACTATTTGAAATGTCATTATTCATGAGCCCTATGTTTAGTACATTTTCAAATGATTACAACCAATTAGAAAGGTTGAGAAAGTACCAAAGAACAGCCCAGTAAGGTGTGGGAGTCACTATCAAGCACCATTTAAAGGTGGAACATCATGTTCGGTCACAGGAGCACATGGTGTGAGAAGAAGGCAAGATTATTTGCTTTAGTAATCTTATTTAAAATTACATGAACTGTACATAAAAAATGTGCGTGTGAATGAGGGTGTAGAGAAGCTTGTTGTCAGGTTTTATGAAGTTTTTTATTTTGCATGTTCAGAAATTCAGTTCTTTTCGTTGCCTCAGGGCAACGTTGTGCGACGTACACCTCTTTCACAGCAGAGAACTGCTATACAGAATAAAATCTTATTAGTACATTATATGACATGACACACTGATACAAACCTATGCCTGTATCAAATTCAGTACATCTATGTCTTTCAAGTGTTCCCTTTTTACTTTGATTTCTTGACATTTTAAAAAAAATATATGATTTTGCATTGCTCTCTGAGCATTGTCTCATGAAAATTTTCTCTATGATTCTGTACCATTGTTGCACAAAAAATATTTTGGGGTGGGGGTCAAAAAAAAGATCAATAAAATGTTCCCAAATGAACCAAAAAAATGATGTGTAATATTTTTTTCATGTGCCATCAACATGTGTGCAGTAGAGGGTTAAGTTTCTCTTTTTTTTTTTTTTAAGTTTCTCTTTTTTTCTCTCTTGGCTTTCAACCTTAATCTCGCAACATCTATGACACATCGGTAACGCCCTCTTCAGACGGAAACTTGCTTCATGAGAACTGATCTCCCTTCTCATGATATCATTTCCTCAAAGTTAGAAGGGCTTTATATGCCTCTGAATCAAACACGGAACACTGACAAACCTCCTAAACATCTAAAGGTAAGGCTGATTTAAACAAGGATTCATTTTAGCTTCTCTGAGTATAAAGTTAGGCCTACGTTGTCTACCATCTATCAACCTCCTCGCTGTTTGAAACGATAATAATTAAACATTAATGCAGTTTAATCGAAATTATTTGTTATCCCATAATTTGATTTAGTGTGAAATTATTTGTTCTTTTATGTGATTAGGTTTGGGCTATAAACTAACTTAATAAACCGAACTGGAGATGACGGAACGGAAGTAGAAGTGCAGTAGTCAAAACGCCCTTCCTTTCCGTTGCTAACCTCATTCTTTTAGTGTAACGAATAACCTATATATAAATAGTCGAATGAAGCTTGGTTAGTTAACTAAACTTTTTCTTATTCATTCGTTCAAAGCATGTGCATGTTGTCTTTTAATAATATGACGTTAATTTAAAAACCGTCTTCGTTGTTATGCTAGCCGCTAAGGGCTAATGTAACAGAAACGGTGTTTGCTCGTAAATCTTTGTCTGTTTTGGTGTACTGAATGCTAGTGTTACTTTTGATTAGTTAATAATATTTTAAAAGTGAATTTTACTACGCTGTGACGCTAAAATGTCGTTTTTGTTTATCAGGTGTAGAAAACAAATAACATTGGCCTTGATTAGATCTGACATTCACTGACACAAACAACATGGGATGCAAGGTGCTGTACTTCAGTGTTGCTCTCCTTCTGTGTCTTATGATCTGTGAACATGTCCGAGGTGAGTATCTATCTATTATTTCTGTCTAGTAAGGTTTTTCACTCGGTGCGTCTCAGGTCGCGTACTTACGCACTATTCTCTGCCATTTTGTAGTATAAATTGCTGAATGTTCACACCTAAAATTCGAAATAGAAAAAGTACACATTAAATTCCTGGATGATTTACATAATTAATTGAAAAACTGACACTGTCGTAGCTGTAAATGCGTAGCGGGTTGGAGGGGCTATCAGACTCCACTACTGACTGACAAAATAACCTTTTTAAAATTCATTGAGGACGTAGTGTACAAGTGCTAGTGTATAGTGCGCCATTTTGGACACAACACAGGTTTTTGTTTTTCCTAGATTATGTCCTCCTTTTTCCAACACTGGTGCTAATAGCGAATTATGGGAGTAACTTCCATCGAACTGTAAACAATCAGATACTGGCAATAAACTTGTGTAAAGGTTGGCTCATTTGCAAACTTGGATACAATAAAGTGAAGTTATTCTCCTTTCCTCTGAACCATCGAGCATAAAAAGGAAATGTAAACATGTTATAAATTACTTTCAGCAGACCATGAATAACCTCAAAAGTTCAAGGTCTTTCTGCAGAAATATTATGGATGTCAAGTTTATATTATGTAACATGCTTATTGCGGTTTACCGAATGTTTCATCATTAATTGGAACATTTCTGTATATTTCAAAGTGCTCTGTGTTTTGTCAGATAACAAATTTCCTGTAAACACGGCTTATAGGGATTAGAAGTGAAAAGGGGGATAAAGTTGTTTTGAATGGTCTGTCTGAGGAAAAAAAAACAAATTTGAGATTTGAATGAGGATTTGGGTAGAAAAACGATTTTTTTTTTTTGTGCTTTTCAGTGAATTGTTCTTGGGATATTGTTCATTTATTCTGGAGAGCAGACCACAAGGTCACTGTATTTTATTTTATTTTTTACGTATATTGTTATAGTACAAAAGTAAAAGAAATAAATAATCAGGAGGAACAGAACACGCTGAACTGAAAACAAAGTCCGTCTCACGGAAAGTCTGCTCACTCGGCTGTCGTATTTCCAATGCCTCCGGGCCGCTATTTCAGGCATCCAAGTCCTATCTATTTGAATGGGGGAATCCTGAAATCTCAAAAACTGCTTGGCGAACTCACAATTAAATAACATATTTCAAATCCGCAACAAAATCTCAAAATTCATCTCAATGAATTGTCCCATAAATGTTGTTTCTTATGGTCAAATAGCATTTTTTTAAAAAGCCAATGCGCATGTGCAATCCTAAGCGTGTTATCCATAAGTGTCCTTATGGATAAAAATGGAGCATGATGGAAAATGTACAGCTTATTCGGTCAGTCTAACAGATAAGGATTATTAGTAGTGCAACCTTATTAACTGAAATTATTTGCTGCGGTCCTTTTTGAGTGGCATGACTCCAAACCATAAGTGCCATTCATTTAAAAAAAAAAAAAAAAAAATGCAGTAGATTTGTTCAAAAAAGGATAAAACTGTAATATAATAATAGAAAAGGGCACTTTGTAAGTTAATTCACTGAATGAACAATACACAATTGTATAACCTAGTAGTATAATGTTGATACTAGCAACTAATAATGCTTTGTAAACAAAAAAGATTTAGCCTAAAGCTTGATGGTCATAGCATGTTGATACTGTACACAGAATTAACTGAAATCTTTACTTAACACGGCAAACACACATGAGTTCCATTTGTTTTTGGTCATGAAATGGATGCATGAATCCAAAATTACTTTACTAATGTATTCGCCTCAGGTTCTCCCCAATAACATCAGGCCGTTAGAATGCCATAGAGGTCAGCACTTCTTTGTTGCCCTTATAATGTTGTCAGGACTGATTTAATCATGACCTTAAAGGTTCTCTAAGTGATGTCACGTGTTTTTAGGCTAAAACATTTTTTGTCACATACAGCAAACATCTCCTCACTATCCGCTAGCTGCCTGTCCCCTGAACACACTAAAAAAACGCGGTCTCTGTAGTCGCCACAAGCTCCGAAAATGGCAAAAAAAACAAACTGGTGCAGCCTGGACCACGAATCATATTAAACATGCTCCAGCCAATAACTGACAAGAATGATTTTAAATGCGCGTTCATGACTGTTTCACGAAGCACGGATGGGAGGGGAGGGGGAGGAGGTGGAGGCGGCGGAGGGAGGGTCTAGCTTGCCTCTGTTTTGTTTGACAACATTTCGAATGTCAACAGGAAGTTACTCCACCCAGGATCATTTAGAGCACCTTTAACCAGAAGATGTGTTTTTGTCAACAGTTCACAAATAATTATGTAACCCTATAACATTTTGCAGTGATAGCAGTGATATAACTGTATTATTCAACTTCAACACTATTGGGTATTATTGGGTAATTCTTTTTTTTTTATTATTAAAAGAAATTAAATAATTAAAAAATTAAAAGTGAGGAAAAGGGAATAACGAAAAAGAATCAAGAACGGTAAAAGTTCCAGCTCTATTGTAGTTAAGTAATCAATTTAAACTATTTGCAATTTTTTTTTTTTTTTTTATATACATTCACTCTTATTTGTATGTCTAATATGTCAAAAACGCAAAACGTTTCTTGTCTTCTCACATTCAGTGATGAATTACATTAAACATATATTAATCAAATAGTAGCATGTTTTCAATTCAAAACAGCAAAATTTCATAAAAATGTTGAGCAGTTTGGATCACTGGAAATTACTGTCTGTTGTATGTTTCAATCATAAAACAGTCGTCAAATATTAAGAGTTTAGCTACTTGCCACGCACTCTTTTACTGCCAAAAACCTTCTTTGATTGGCCATCTTAGTCATTCTGACAGTGATGAGCGCTGTTAGACCGCTGAGGCAGTCCAGTCTAAGAATGTAACTCTAAAACTATGTGTGTGTGTATATTTATTTTATTTATCTATCTATCTATCTATCTATCTATCTATCTATCTATCTATCTATCTATCTATCTATCTACAAACAGATGTGCATAACGGAATACAGCAGAGCAGCATCAATAATATCTAATATTGGGGCGTCATAATAATGACAGTTGGAATAGTGTTGCATCAGATTACTGTAAAGTATGTTTTGTGTTTTTCTCCACAGCACAGTGTGCACAGCCTTCTTTTGAACCAAAAAATGTCATCTTGTCTGGCTCTTCTCTCTCAACTCAAAGTTTCCCAGATGGATCTACTGTAACGTTTGAGTGTATAGTTGGACATACACCAGTTAACTCAAGAGCATCTAAATCTGTTACTTGTTTGGGAAACCAGTGGACAAGTCTGGAATTAACTTGCACAAGTACGTACAATCAATAAATATGTTTTATGAGTGCCCTACATATGTAAACTGCACTAAAGTGCCTTTGAACATTTAAAAAAAAAAAAAGTAATTTAGATATGTGAAGGATTTACCATATAGGTTAACAAGTCCTTAAATAGCTCATTGTGGTTTCGTCACTGATGCAGGAAGCTTCACAGCATCACACGTTTCCTCTTAAAGGATTAGTTCACTTTTAAATAAACTTTTCCTGATAATTTACTCACCCCCATGTCATCCAAGATGTCCATGTCTTTCTTCAGTCGAAAAGAAATTAAAGTTTTTGATGAAAACATTCCAGGATTATTCTTCTTATAGTAGACTTGAATGGGCACTAAACGGTTGAAGGTCATAATTAGTTTCACCGCAGCTTCAAATTGTTCAAAACAATCCCAGATGAGAAATAAGGGTCTTATCTAGTGAAATTATCGCTCATTTTCTGAAAAAAAAATTGGAAATTATATACGTTTTAACCAGAAATGTTCATCTTGAACTAGCTCTCTTCTTCTTCTTCTTCTTCTCTATTTGAATTCCAGTAGTGTAGACACTGCTAAGCGTAATACTGCCCTCCACAGGCCAAAGTTTGAACTCATTTTTATATGCAATATGTTAGTGCAAGTATATAACAATTAGTTCAAAATTTGGCCTGTGGAGGGCAGTAATACACTTAGCAGTGTCTACATTGCTAGAATTCAAATAGAGAAGAAGAAGAGAGCTAGTTCAAGATGAGCATTTAAGGTTAAAACTTAATTACATAAACATAATTTAAATTTTTTTCAGAAAATGAGCGATGGTTTCACTAGATAACCCTTATTTCTCATCTGTGATTGTATAGAACAATTTGAAGCTGCAGTGAAACTAATTTTGACGTTTGAACCGTTTGGTGCCCATTCAAGTCTACTATAAGGAGAATAATCCTGGAATGTTTTCATCAAAAACTTTCTTTTCGACTGAAGAAAGAAAGACATGAACATCTTGGAAGACATGGGGGTGAGTAAATTATCAGGAAAAGTTTATTTAAAAGTGAACTAATCCTTTAAAATAAATCCCTGCATCATATATAGTGAGGCAACGCTGAAGATTATTTTTCATTATTTTCAGAAGTATGTGAAGACCACCAAATCTCAAGTCAGTAATATCTTTAATGCCTTACAGGAAAATCCTGTGGAAGTCTTCCAGATTTTCAGAATGGGAAATATGAAGGAACTGGAGTTTTATTTGGTGACAAAATGACAGCGGTTTGTAACAAAGGGTAAGTGAAACCAATAAAGTCAGTTTGTGCTGTTTTAATCATGTACATTTAGATTTAGATTGTGTGCTGTGATTAAGTATTTGGTAAGAAGATTATCATTTCTTTCAGATATATGTTAGCGGGACAGATGAAAGATAGATGGTGCCGAGATCAGGGATGGGATGGCAGAGATCCTGTCTGTGAGGGTGAGGGTTTTTTCTTAAATTTGAATGAAATAAGACATGGAAGAGCACACATTAATTCTGAACCATTCCCGATGAGTAACAATTATGTGTTCTTCACTTTGAGGTGCATCTGAAAAGAATATCTATTTACCTGGATTTTTTTTCTCTTTAGTGGTGAAATGTGAGGCACCTCCAACCATAGAAAATGGACAGCTTGACGAAGTGCCTAGGGACAGTTATGATTATTCAGAAGTCGTGTCCTACAAATGTAACAGAGGGTGGAGTCTTACTGGAAGTTCAACACTTCATTGTTCTGAGGATGGGACTTTTAAACCAGATCCCCCAAAATGTTTTGGTAAGTTACAGTTAAAATGACTGTCAAGAGATTAAAAAATTTAATATTTTTACTTGTAAGTTTCTTTTTTTTCCTGTTGATGAATAAAATGATTCATGATTAATACAAATCATTTATATAAACTTTATTCTTTTCTTTTTCAGATGGGTGTCCAAATCCTGCTGTTTCAAATGCAAGAAGAATCGGTGGAAAATCACCACCCTACAAACTGGGAAACTTTGTAGATTACGAATGTGAAGAGAGCTATACAATGAAAGGAGATTATCATATTGTGTGTTCAGCAGAGGGATGGAAGCCGGAACCACCAAAGTGCATTGGTAAAACTGCATTTTATTATTGCATTACTGCACACCCTTTCATTTCCTTATTGACTGCAATAAAGGAGTAGCTCGCCCAAAGTGAAAATTGACATGTATTCGCCTGTCATTTAGGAAAGTCTTAGTGAGATTTTGGTCTAGCTATCACATTCAAGTATTTCATGACACCAAAAATAGATAGAAAACAAAGACAGAAATGAGTAATGATGACTAAAATAGTATTAGATCTGTTAATGGAGTTTTGCATCTGATGACTGTAATGCCAGTTATTACTGTTTATCTCCACAGAACCTTGTGACAAGCCTGTTCTTAAAGAACATGTCATTTTAACATCTGAATTCAGCTCAAAAGCAATTTTCCCACTTGGATCCAAAGTAACAGTTGAGTGCATGACTGGATATGAGCCAGTTGACTCGACAGTGTCTAAATCCATTACCTGTGTGGAAACCAACTGGACAGAACTGCTCCTCACTTGCAATGGTAAGTACTGTCATTAAATGTGTTTTTCCAGTTTGTTTTTGTTCTTTTGTGAAACACAAAGGGAGATTAAGTTTACGGAGCTGAGACATGATAAAACAACACCATAGAAGTCACCCATACAACTTGTGGACAATATTTCAGATCTTGGTGGCCATGAAAATAAGCATTTTGGGCACTGTGATAGAGCAGAAAGTTATCAATGAATTATGCTTTTTAAATTTTATTCCTAACACAGCGCTATAGGATGGTTTCAGAAGATTTGGAATATGTACCACAAGACCTCTACCTCTATTTTAATTATAAGATGCCTTTGTGATCCTCTTTGTTTCAGTTGCTGTTGGTAATGGTAGAGTTAAAGGGTGAGGTTAAATGATACACACTCTATTGTAATTGAAAATTACTTCATCACTAAACGGGTATCAATATCGGAGTACAATAATAGTCACTCTTACTCTGTCCCTTTTTAAAATTATGCTGGTTTGTCCCTAAAATCAATCATAAGTACTTATATATGCGTATATTTAGGCCTGTCGCAATAATCAATATATCGACTTATCGCGCAATATACCACATGACCTCAATCATTATGTCATCATTATGTTTACATGATAATGAATGTCACTAACATTTTGCCAATCATGCTGTCATTTGCATTTTCTACACAGAGCATTCATCGACAGGTGAAAAAAAAAAAAAGGCTTTATTTGAGGTGTTATTGTGTTTTCCTCACAACTCTGAATGCTCTTGATTTTCAAAGCAGCAATCCACTATTCCGGTGCAAATATAAATGTCTTTGTTCATACAGACATCTGAATGCTAAGTAGGATCTGTATTTTCAGCAATAGTGCACCCTTTACTGTGAAAAGGGTCAGGGAAAAATCTGTAAATTGAATGTCCATAGTGCCTTTTGTGCATTTGCAGTTGTTTTTTGTTTGGTTTTTTTTGTTTTTTTTACTTGTTACTTTGCACTTTTTTTTTAGAAAATATTTACCATTTAAGTTTTTTATTTAGGATATTACATTTTTTGTTCCTTCATTGAAAGTGTGTAGGCCTTGATTATATATTCATTGGCATAAAATGGTCTTAAAATGACAATAATATAGTTTATCGCAATCTGGAACAATATATCGCACAACAAAAAGTAGTTATCGTGACGGGCCTACATATATTGACATTTCTTACATCTTACACAGAGATCTTTTCAGTAAAGGTGAGGTTTCTTAAATTTTGACTGAAATATGACATTGAAGAGCACACATTTTTTTCTCCTTAGTGGTGAAATGTAAGACACCTCCAGCCATAGAAAATGGACAGCTTGACGAAGAGCCTCAGAACAGTTACGATTATTCACAAGTTGTGTCCTACAAATGTAACGGTGAATTTATACTTACTGGGAGTCCTCAACTTCATTGTTCAGAGGATGGGACTTTTAAACCAGATCCACCGAAATGTTCGGGTATGTTACAGTTAAAATGCCAGACAAGAATAGTTTTTTACTTGTCAATTTTTTTTCTTTTTTTTTCTCTTGATCAGTAAATTTTTTAATGATTAATACATTTACTTACAGGATCAGTAATTGTGTTAACATATATTGACTTTTTTTTTGACATACAAGATTATATATTGATTAATATGACAATATAATCATTTGGCTGAAAAGGAATTTTTATCATTGGATCTCTGAAGAAAACTTTAGAAAGTTTCTTCTCTCTCTCATTTTAAGCATATAAGAGTGTGATTCATCTTTCTGATATTATCTAGATTCATATTCTAGTTCCCTAACTGAATGCGTATGTTGCATGTTTGTCAGCCCCAACCACAACAGCCGCAACAACCACAACAACCACAACAATCACAACAACCACAACTGCCACAACTGCCACAAAAGTAACATCCAAGATTCAACCTAAAGATGGTATTGTCATATTTGAATCTATACTCCATTATAAAATTTTTAGATGCACATTTATGTTCTCCAAATGGCCCTGTTTTAAAGAGTTAAGAACATAAAAAATCCAGAAAGAGAGAGCTAAGAAACTTTCTGTTGTGGTGTCACGAAATATGAGAATTTTTAGCAAGCCCACAATTTGATTCAATTTTGATTCAGGGATCTGATTACAAAAAGCTAAACACATCTAATAATTAATATTATTATTAGGTACCCTATTGGAATTGCTGAGTCAATATTTTTGAGGGCCTAAGCATGCTCAAACTCATGAAACTTTGCAAACGCGTCAGAAGTGGTGAAAATTTACGTCTGATATGGGTTTCAGATTTAGGTGTGGCAAAATGGCTCAATGGCGCCACCTACAATTTTTCAATTAAGCGCCTTTTGTGCTACATTTCACGTACAGGTATGACAAAGTCTGATCTTTCGCCATAAAAGAGGAAGCTGTTGTAACTCACAGTGTCCAATCTGCCCCCAACTTCATGTGTGATAAGAGTCCTGGCCTGAATACATCTATATGTCAATATTCAGTCATAAATATAACTAAATTGCATGTTTTGCACTAATTCACTCCCAGAAACACATTTCAGTATGCCATGAAGTACCAAACATGCTAGAAACTCATTAAATCATGCATCACTTGGCTAAGTGCTAATATTTGCGATTAACACCATGAAAAAGGAAGTTGTTGTAATACTCCTGGCCTAAGGACATCTACATGGCAATATTTTAGTAATAGTCAAATCGCCACCTGTTGGCAGCAGGAAGTGTGGCACTTTGAAATAACTTTTTTTCTTTTTTTTTTACATGTTATCCCCTATTCACAGTTTTCCTAAGGCAGGTGGTGGAACCTGGTGCAAGGGCCTTTTTCTTCGCTTTAATTTTTATTCTCTTCAAATCTTTTTGGGAATTAAAGTACGGCTGTATGTATCCTCTAAATTATATATGCCTGCTCTAATCTGCCAATAGAAATGATCTGGTATAATAACCTAATCTCAAAGGTAGTAGGTATAATTCAGTTTATTTGTATTGTGCTTTTCACAACACATTTGGTCACAAAAACTGAAACCCTATGTACACAATCTTTTTGTGGCCTTAAACATATTAAGATGACATTTTACACAGATGTTTCATCTTAGATATATTTCATCATATTCAGTAAAGGAGAAAAAAAAGGTGTTCTACTGATTATATATTTGCTGAGAGTGTAGACAGGCTGTAAATGAAAGGTTGCATGGAAAGCCCTTACATTGAGATGGATTGGGCGTGTTTTATGAAAGTTCTTAGTTGCCTAAGGTCAATTTGTGCGAGGTTCTTAACAAATGAGTAAGCACATCATTTCATTGAAATCATTGAAACAGTTTCCCCCACCTCTACTAAAATTCTGAATGATCCCAAGTCATCTCTAGTTATCAGTACAACTTTCTGTATCATTGCCACTGATAAACTAACTCAAATTTAAGACTAATTAACACTGTGTAGCATTTTATAATATTGGCACTTGTACTGACATTTTAATCTTTTTTTTTTTTTTTTTTTTTTTAATATTGGCAATTATTTGGTCATTTTACATTATTAAATGTCAGTTGTACTGCAGAAAGTTTCTCGTTTCTCTCTAACCAAGTCTTAATGTTGTTAGCTCTTTTATAATGGGACTGTTAAGGGGAACACTGCTTTTCTATCCATGAGTGTAATTATACCTCTGTTTATACAGCGCAACTTCTTAAATGCTTTCTGTCTAAGAATTCGGTAATACTTTACAATAAGGTTCATTAGTTAAACATTAGTTAACACAAACTAATAATGAACTGCACCTATACAGCATTTATTAATATTAATTTCAACATTTACTAATACATTATTAAAATCTTGTTAACATTAGTTCATACAATGTGAACTAACATGAACAATGAACAACGAACAACTGTATTTTCATTAACTAACAATAAAGATTAGTAAATACAGTAACAAATGTATTGCTCATTGTTAGTTTATGTTAGTTAATGAATTAACTAATGTTTAACTAATTAACCTTATTGTAAAGCGTTACCAAGAATTTTTAAATCTACTTCATCTAAGTTATCCATCCATTTGTCTCTCTCTCTCTCACTCTCACTCATTTCCGAAACTGTGTTCTTTTTATTTCCTAGAACAACCTTCATCAAACAATTATGCAGGTAAGTTCAGTTTTTATCATTTTGCTATACTATTCAATAAAGAGCTGATTCCTATTGTTAGAATCTGTGGCTCCTTGATCTTTTTGAAATGTATGAAACTGGTGGATTATAAAATATGATAATTTTTAGCACTGCTGACGTGGATAGTGATAGTGACCTATTTAAATGTTTGTGCTTGTCAGCTCTGAGGTTTGTCTGTTGTAGAAAATTCCAAAAGCTCAGTGTCCATTAATTTCTGAGCATTCTGCAGACCATGTCATATTTCTGGTTGGTCGTTGTAGCTTTCTTTTAAATGATAATATACATATAAGTTATGTTCAAATTTGATGCAAGTGTTACAAAATAGTTTTTTTTACTAATATATTGCATAGATATGTCTTGTGCTGTTCATTTTGTCTTAATCTATTCAATTAATTTTCTCTATTTTCAGCCATTATATGTGGAATCCTTGGAGCTCTGGGTAAGTCTCAGTCTGGATAATTTACCAGATAATCTACATGTCTACAAAAAAACGGTTATGAAATAATTAAAGAAAAAAAAAGGTTAAACAATTAGCTCATTTTATTTTATGATAAACATAATAATGCAAGAATGTGGTTAAATGTGATTGAATTTTTCCTATTTTTTTTATTTTTATTTTTTTATTTTAATTGCTCACCCCTTTCATTGTAGAAGCCACATTTCATTATTACTTTCTGAAATAATTTAAAATACTGGTTTGTAAAACGAAATGTTTACGAACATTTTAAATCTGTATTTGGGTTCCCTTCACAGCAAATCCGTTAAATATAACCAAATTCAGAACAAAACAGAAATTAAAAGTATAAGTTTTTAAACCACACGGTATTGTTATTTCTTTGTTACAAATATTCTATTTATAGTTAGGATAAAAACACAGATGTCTACGGTAGCGGTCAAAATAAAGCAAATCACCTTTTGAAAGTAACTTGGCTAAATACATTTTACACCACCAGGTTGCAACAAGTAACTATGTATTTGTCAATGAATCATTCATTCAAGTGAATAGTTCAGAAATGCTGATTCATCCAGTAATAAAACGAGTGAAGTATTTATAAAGAGAATCAATGAATCATTCATTCAAATTGAGTGTTTTTTTTTTTCTAAATAATTCAGTTTAAACATTATAAATAGACTGCGGCAATTAACATTTTGTCAGAACCTCTAGTAAATTATTTTGTTTAGTTGTTTGTTCAGAATCATGGGAGAATCGTGATCTGTTTGAAATTTTAAAAAAAAAATAATCGTGAATCTCCATTCATCCAGAATTGTGCAGTTCTATGTGCTATATGAATAAACTTGGGCTGACGTACCTCTCATTCAGCACAAATCTTTGCACATATTTTGCATGCTTGACGTTAATTCCATCATATACGTTGCAGCATGTATCAGATGAGTAGTTTAACAAACCTATAGATTCACTTTGCCGACTGAGGATCATAACCCCAGCTGAATTAAAGAAATCCTAAGTGCTATTAGAAATGCAGACATTGCTTTAGCCGTTTGCTCTGCATGTTCCAACAAACAACCATGGTAGCATTTTGTAAAAGAAACCACAGCACTCCAAGAACGAGCAGGAGAGCCTGGCACACTTAAAAGTTTTAAAATAATATTCTCCTGCTAACAGCATCACTGGAAATTAACTCATTTTTGGCAAATCCCATTTACAACTATCACACAGTGTCAATTTTATTTTTATTTGTGAAATATTTGAAAAAATTAGTTTTGTTTTCCTTTTTATGTAGGATTTTAACATTTATTCTGTTTAAATCAAGGTTAGTCATTAATACTTACAATTACATACAATTCTTCTCTGATTAGCTGTACTTGGAGGGGGTGGATATTTTCTCTACAACAAACGGTAAGTTATCTGCATTGTCTTAGTTGCTTTCTAGGCTGTTCTTGCAATCTTATATTTGCTAATATGAACGTTTTGCATTCAGATTTATAAAAACACATTTTTCATGGGAAATAGAGATGACTTTGAAGTTAAGGTTTAATATATACCCAGCTGTTTATTCATGCGCATGCAGACAATCACCAGACTTTTGGATTGCAGCTCAAAACATGAGTATTCTGAAAAGTTGGCGACTCTTCCCTGGTGTAGAACTAGATTACCCTTAATCCTGAAGAGAACTCCACCTTTCAAAAAAGTCACTGCTTCCATGAAACAATGCGAATTACATAATTGAGTCAGTATCCCTTTATTCTCATGCTGTGAATATTTAGTTGTTCACTTTAATTGACAATTTTGTTGTTGTTGTTGTTGTTGTTGTTGTTGTTGTTGCTGCGGTTTCCATTGGAACATGCCTTCAAACCTTCATACTTGTATATTTGCCTATACCTGAATATTCTGCAGTGAAATGTGTTGTTTTCATAATCAGTTACTAAGGGTCTGTTTACACATGGTAACTTAGTGTTTTTATTGATGGGATAGCTATCTGATTTGTTAAAACTGTTCCATTTACACTTAGCCACATAAATGTATCTCCGCAAAAAAAATAATATTTATCCGATCTTTAATTCCCACGCTATTTGCAAATTTAATGTTCACATCAGCGACCGCACCAGATATGAGCTGCATTTTATTTATCATCAGAGTGATTTATCTCAGAATTGGTTGTTTTGGTTCATTGCTTTTATTTAAAAAAAGTTTAAGTCCATTTTGGGATAATGCTGAAAAAGTGGACAGTCAATCTTTTGAGCAGGTAATTAAGCAAATAGATATTCAACAATATATCAAACCACAAAATGCTTCATTGTGTTCCCATGAAAAATTATTGTGTAAATGTCTTAAAGCTTCCCATAAAGGCTATCAGCTTTAAAGGTTGCAAAATTTGTGTTTTTGTTTTTTAGTTGTTGGGCTGCTGCTGTTTGTTCTTATTTTTGTTTGGGTTTTATTTATTTTTTTGGTGGAAGGATTTTCTATGGAAGCTTGTTTACGTCCAAGTTAATTGCGACTTTTCTCACAATTCTGACTTATTTTTCACAATTGCAATTCATTGTATAGTTCTTACATTGTTTTTTTTTTTTTTTTTTTTTTTAGAAATTTATATTATTTAGAGAAGAAAAGTCAGATTTGCAAATTTATATCTGGAGTCAGAATTGCAAGTTTATCTACTTTATAATTCGCAATTGAATATGACAATTCTGAGATGGCTGCAGGATATATTGACTTTTTTCCCTCACTATTTCATGTTACTGAGATAAAATGTCAGAATTGTAAGATAAAAGGGTGGAATTGCCTTTTTTTTTTTTTTTTTAATTCCATGGCAGAAACAAGCTTCCATAGTTTGTGTTTGAATACGGGGGTCAGGTCTTGCAATTTGGTGCTGGATTGAAGTTTAATATACCCAGCTATTTAGTCATGCACATGCAGACAATTGCTGCACTTTTGGATTGCAGGTCAAAACGTCAGTGTTCTGAAAAGGTGGCGACGAATGAAGATAGAATGTTATAACATCCTCACACACATGGTAAGGACAATAGGAACTATGTAACTTTCTCTTTAATGTGTTTCTCCTTGTTACCTCAACATGAGTGGACAGCAAAGTTTCTGGACATCAGTGTGGGTGGTTATATTTTGGGATGGATGCAGAAGTCTTAATAATTTGAGTACAAGCCAATTAAGAGTATTTGTGGAGGAAGTTTTGAAAGTTTTTCCTCATGACCATGCATTTAGCATATCCATACCTGATTGCGCATGCTGTTATTTATTCATCAACAGGCCTAAGTATCTTCTGGACACTGTATATAGTTTGATAGCTTTTTAACTAGGGCTTACAAGTTTTAATACCTTTTTAAAAATATATATTATAATATCACTTATAGTGCATTCTTTGTTCTTATTTGTCTTGAGCACATTAAAATCATGTAGTATTCTGTCACTTTTTGTAAATTACTCTATTATATTCTTTTACAGCGATACTTTCAAGAAGTAATTTCATGAAGTTGTCGTGTGGAAAATCCAAGTGAAGCATCCTGCAGATGTATATCATTTATACAAGCACTTCTCAGAATCCATTGAGAGGCTGACTGATTTCTCGCAGCAAATTCCTCCAGAATCGCACTTTTGAAGAACCAAGCTCAATTTGATTATTCTCATTTTTAGCAGTTGCTAACTTCACCCCAATCTGTGTTCTGATTCTCTGAAACAGATCTGTCTTTAGAAAAGTCAGGTTGATTTCACTTTTATAAAGTGTTTGCTTGTCATTAGCTTGTTAACTACTAATTTTATTTTTAAAACTGTTCATACAGTGATCACTCTTCACTTAATGGTGTTTGTTACTTTTCAAATTGCACTGGATGTCCCTTACCTGACTAATATTGCTGAGGGCTACATTTAGCATAAATTATAAAAAAAAAAAAAAAAAGATGAATGTGATTTGTGAAGCCAAATCAAAAAGCCAAACCAAACAAAAATGCTTAAGGCTTTGTTTTACATTAACCTTCTGGCAAATTAACAGCAAAAAGTGATTTGCAGTGCAGATTTCAAATTGAGAGATTAGATCAATCTTCTGAAGAACATAATGTGCCTTTTCATTTTCTTAGGGTTTTTGTTCACTAGCACTGTGTTGTGCAGAATCTGTGCTGGTTCAAATTTAATTACAAATGCTTTCTTATTAGTCTGGATTAGACTCTAAATGATATAATGAAGATAAAAAAGAGATTTCTGCAGTGTTTAATGTAATTTACTTTTATCTGTGTTTTATTTATTATAATATAATTGTTCAAAATACTCAAGGCCCAAATACCTACAAATGCTTAATTCTTTAATTTGAGTGTTGCTTCCCCCCCCCCCCCCCCCAAAAAAAAAGACCATTTTGAATGGTTTTGGATTGTTGTTGAGCAAAAGCATAAATAAACAAGAAATTGATTGCTTTAGAATGTTTAATTTCTTCACACTATAAATATTTTATATCTGATGAAAAATATGTAAATTAGACATTCAGTTTTAACAAAGTAAAATTATTTTCCCCAAAGGAAGTGGGCTGTTTAGTGTTTTTCTACTTGTCATGGTTCTGCCTAATTTGTTATTTCAAGCCAGGAATGTACAGGCATGGCTCTTTAATATTACAAATGATGAAACGCAAAAGTTGTAATCAAATATAAATCCATCTTTTCTGTGTCTTGCAATTCTGTATATCACTGCGCCATCTGGAGGCCTGGATGGTCTCAAAATAAAAGCTCCACAATAAAACACAAGACTTGGGTTCAACTTTATTTGAAATTAATGCTTGAGTAACTCCAGAATGTCTGATTTTGACATGTGTAATGTTGTGAAATTAGATTTTGCATGACCAGTTGCTTACTGGGTAAGTTTTATGTTGCGAAATTCAACCAGCATAACAACAGTTGCTTCTGTATTACACACGACTGCCAATCAATGCTCAGATTCCGTCAACGTATTCAATGTTTTGTAGTAGTTTAATCATTTAGCTAGAGACAGGGATATAACATGTTGCACCCCTCTGAGAGCAAATCTGGTGAAAAAAACACACATTTGAATTCATATCTCCAGAATATGCAAACAATGCCAAACAAATGTTATACTAAACATGAATCCCACTGGACTGTACCCAAACATATTAGCATACATTAACATACAGCCAATGAGATTATAAACTAGTAACTTTAATTAAATTTACATCCAGTTGCACAGGCTAAAGCAAAATTCTGAGACCATATATTGTATTAAACCTTTTAATTTCTACATAACTTCAGCCATCTTATACATTTCAAACATTGTATTCATTGAAAATACATGAATATTGGGTACTTTTGGCACTTTTATTAGTTAGTCTGTCAGTCAATAAAATAATTTCACTTAATGGCTTGTTTTTATTTAGCACTTTTCATTTTCCATTCAGTGACCAGTTCACCTTAGGCACTTCAATTGAATATTTGGTATAATTCAATATTGGCAAATCTTAAATGTACAACTACACAAACCTATACAAATCTAATACAAGGTGAGAAATAAACCAGTTTTAAAAGTTGAGATAAACAGTAGTCCTAAAGATAACAGTGCAAGTTTTGTGTAAATAATGTAATTGCATTCACTGGTTTAACACTAGACAGAGAAACATGCACTGAAATGTGAAACCTTGATAAGACTTTACAAAATGGTCAATTTATCAAAATTAGTTAATGCATTAGGTATCAACTAAAGTGAATGAACAATACAGCATTTACTCTAACTCAAGAAGACACAAAATGTGCAGGGCTGGTGGTACTTCAAGACAGGTTTGAGAACCCCTGATCTAGATCAATCAACAATTTTATATTTATAAATTAATGTTAATCCATGTTCACTCATAATGGAAGGTTTTTTACAACTTTAAATGTTTAAATATACACCACATGAGAAATTAAAACATTTTTACACCATTTTTAATGTTAATTGTTATTTCATGTTAGCTCCAAGCTAAAGGGATAGTTCACCCAAAAATGAAAATTCTATCATCATTAATTTCCTACCTTCAAGTTGTTCAAAATCTGTATAAATTTCTTTGTTCTGTTGAACACAAAGGAATATATTTTGAAGAATGTGTTAAACTGAACAGTTTTGGGGCACCATTGACTTCCATAGTAGTTTCTTTTCTACTATGGAAGTCAAACTTTCTTCCAAATCTTCCTTTGTGTTCAACAGAACAAAGAAATTTATACAGATTTGAAACAACTTGAGGGAGAGTAAATGATACAATTTTCATTTTTGGGTGAACTATCCCTTTAATGTTATGAACCTTGTTGTAAAGTATTATCAACATTTTAATGTAATAATTAAAAAGGTAATGTAAAGGAGATTTTTTAGCACTTTCTGCAAGACACCAAAATAAATTTGAAAAAAAAAAAAAAAAAAATATTATACTTACTCTTAAAAACATTCAAATACTCATGCTAGATCCGGAAATTCCTGATTGACACCCACATTAAGGGCTTGATGTTTTTGACATACGTACATAGTATATTTTACAGTTTGACAACATCACAGGTTTTTTTTTTTTTTTTTTTGCTCATTCACTCTGAGGCACTGAAATCGCTGGGCCTTTTGGATCGTCAAAGCGGTCCATTGTGCGAAGCTGCATGATCATGTGCAGGCCATAGGTAAGAATGAGCACCATGAGCAGAGAAGTCAGCAGCCCCATCCAAATCCCCGGAGTGAAGAACCCTGCACAATCGCTGGCATATGAAAACATTTCACCAGTAAGGTTGAAGGCTTGGATCTGTTGGAAACAAATAATGCATAAATCAGTCTTTTTTTGTACTATAATTACTCATTTTCACATGACATCACATCCTTATAGGAATGCCTTTCCTCCATTGCCTGCCAGTCATTTTTACCTGGTTTGTTCTAAGTACCAGTGTAGTAAGACAGTGACATTAAAGGATTAGTTCACTTTGAAATGAAAATTAGCCCAAGCTTTATTCACCCTCAAGCCATTCTAGGTACATATGACTTTCTTCTTTCTGATGAACACAATCGGAGAAATATTAATAAATATCCTGACGCATCCAAGCTTTATAATGGCAGCGTTACCAAACGAGTAGCTGAAGAAAGTGTCTCAATCCACATCCATCCATCATAAACATATTCCACATGGCTCCGGGGGGTTAATAAAGGCCTTTTGAAGCAAAACGATGCATTTGTGTAAAACAAATATCCATATTTAAGATATGAAGTAAAATATCTAGCTTCCGCCAGACCGCCTTCTGTATTCAAGTTACGAAGAAAGTGTAAACTGCCGTCGCGTCAGTTACATTTTCCGTAAGTTGAATAGGGAAGGCGCAGGATGTAGCGTAAGCTTTTTGAACTGCAAGAGTTTTACACTTTTTACGCTTATTAACCCTCCGGAGCCTTGTGGAATATGTTTATGATGGATGGATGTGGATGGCGACACTTTCTTCAGCTCATACTCTTTGGTAACGCTGCCATTATAATGCGCGGATGCATTCAGGATATTTATTAATATATCTCCGATTATGTTCATCAGAAAGAAGAAAGTCATATGCACCTAAGATGGCTTGAGGGTGAATAAAGCTTGGGCTAATTTTCATTTGAAAGTGAACTAATCCTTTAAAAGATCACTTTAAATATACACCTTATTGAATGTGCATACTATTGTACAGGTGAGTAGATGAATCCAGAATATAAACGCAAAGCACAGTTTCCCATTTACCATGTAGCACGTTATGTGCATATTCTGAGTTCATCTGCTCGCCTATATAAAGTATCCATCATCAATAAGGTGTTTTACTTAATTTGATCTTTTAATAATACTGCATTAAGGTACTTTAAGGCTTTTTCACATTAAGTATTTTAGAATATCCCACTGGTTTTACTAATTGAAATACTGCAGCAAGTGTTGGTGCCCAAAACATGCACTTTGTTGACATATTTTCGTATTTCTTCATTTGAGAGGTGACCTAAATACCGGTGGCTTGAAACAGATGTAAAATTGAGAGGCTTATGCTGCAGTTCTATGGATGTTTTACCCTCTAGGTTTCCACGCCAGTCATGTGACTGAAAACTATGTGTAGTACCTGAAAATCAGTGAAGATCAGCTTCCATTGGTTAGCGTTGTCGCTAGCATTGTAAGGCACCAGCAGTGGGCTCTGAACGCTGCTTACGCTCTGGCAATGGAAAGAATACTCTGCAGGAGCATAGATACCCCTACTGCCGTTAAAGACCGCCCTCTGCCCGTCATACTCCAGCACAACCTGCTCCATGACGGTCCAGTCACGAGCAGACACAGGAAAGAAGATCTTGTGCATAGAAAAGCTTTAGGGAAGTATTAAAAATGTATGTAAAATTATTGTTGTTGTTTTTTTTTTTTCTTCAAGACAGAATGCACATTATATCCAACAATCCGGTTCATCAAAACCACAAATGATGCATGTCAGTGATGGATTATGTGTTAAATACTCACATAAGCTGAAGCGATTGAAAACCCAGAATGTTTTGGAAATTCAGTACAAGTCTGAAAAACAAATATATTCAAATATTTTATACTTTCCATATATAATATATGAATAATGCTGAAATGTATACTGATTTCTGCTTGAAAATGCTTCTGACCTTGACACTGTTTCGTTGCAAACTGAACCAGCTGTGGTAGCAGAACCATTAAAAATGTATATTCCCAAATCAACTTCGTTAGTAGAGTAGCTGGTGAGGAGAGTGTCAGCCCACATCATGATACAGGGATGCCCTGTTGAGCTGTTGACAACAACTGGGGGTTTCACAGACGGACTCGGTGGTGGTGTCTGAAGTAGCGATCGGCCCACAGAACTTCCTGCCATTACTGGTGTATCTTCAATGACCTATAGAAGAAGGATAAATTACAGTGTGTCAAATGAAGAGGAACCAAAGGGCTTTTCACACTGCATTTAACCCTGGGATATCATTGTTCTAAACCCCGGGTAAAGGAACACTTCACACTTACAATTTAAAGAAAGTTAGCACAGCTTTTTCCCTGGGGTTTCATAAAAATTAGAGTGACAATTAGAAGAGACCACTTCATTCTTACTTTTATAGTCAGAATAGTCCATTCAGGATAAACTTGATAGTACATTCAGCAATATTATGAGGAATGTGCAATCCTATAGCCTTTATGTAACCTTATTGTGTGCTGCATTCGTCATTAACGCAGTGTACAGTGTGAAACGACAGTTTATGAATACCCAGGATTAATTGGCAACCCTGGGTAAATCATGAGCAGTGTGAAACGTGAAGCAAGATAACCCAGGATTCTGTTTACCCAGGGTTTACAATGACCCAAGTCTAATTATTTCAAGTGTGAAAAGCCCTGTAGTGTGAGATAACAAATAGACAATGTGTAGTAAATACTAACTTTGTCCTTGTGATGTTCCTCATTTGGATAAAAGTGTCTGTGAAATTAATTAATTTAAATGTAATGTAAAGGTGATGACTTACTCTAGAGGGCTTGAGGCCAGTGTATACAGCAGTATAAGGCACGTCCTGAGATTTGAACATGTCAAGGACCTTTCCAATGATCTCATCTAACAAGAAAAGAAGTCTTACATACTATAGAACAGCAATATTGATGAACACATGGCATCAAATTAGAATTAAAACATAAAAAGCAATACATTATCATTATATTACAATCATTATCAAAAAAAAAGAAACTACTCACCATTTTCCAAAAGCAATTCCCTTGATTGTGCCCTGACATTCAAAAAAAGCAAAGTCAGTGTTATTTTAGTATTCTTTATATACTATTATATTCTTTATTAAGATTTAAAATAGCTTTTATTTTAATATTTTTCATTTTAGGTATATTTTCATTTATATTGTGTGTGTATATATATATATATATATATATATATATATATATATATATATATATATATATATATATATATATATATATATATATATATATAATGATAGTACAGTACAGTCCAAAAGTTTGGAACCACTAAGATTTTAATGTTTTTAAAAGAAGTTTCGTCTGCTCACCAAGGCTACATTTATTTAATTAAAAATATAGTAAAAACAGTAATATTGTGAAATATTATTGCAATTTAAAATAACTGTTTTCTATTTGAATATATTTCACAAAGTAATTTATTCCTGTGATGCAAAGCTGAATTTTCAGCATCATTACTCCAGTCTTCAGTGTCACATGATCCTTCAGAAATCATTTTAATATACTGATCTGCTGCTCAAGAAACATTTAATGTGTACAATTGTACAATATATTTGTGTACAATATTTTTTTTCAGGATTATTTGATGAATAGAAAGTTCAAAAGAACAGTGTTTATCTGAAATCTAATCTTTTGTAACATTATAAATGTCTTTACTGCCACTTTTGATTGATTTAATGCATCCTTGCTAAATAAAAGTATTCATTTCTTTAATTTCTTTTCAAAAAAATAAAAAAAAAATTTTTTTACTGACCCCAAACTTTTGAATGGTAGTGTATAATGCTACAGAAGCTTTGTATTTCAGATAAATGCTGTTGTTTTGAACTTTCTATTCATCAAGGAATCCTGAAAAAAAAAAAGTATACAACTGTTTTCAACATTGAAAATAATCAGCATATTAGAATGATTTCTGAAGGATCATGTGACACTGAAGACTGGAGTAACGATGCTGAAAATTCAGCTTTGCATCACAGGAATAAATTACTTTGTCAAATATATTTAAATAGTACACAGATATTGTAAATTGTAATAATATTTCACAATATTACTGTTTTTTACTGTATTTTTAATTAAATAAATGTAGCCTTGGTGAGCAGACGAAACTTCTTTTAAAAACATTAAAAATCTTAGTGGTTCCAAACTTTTGGACTGTACTGTATGTATATAATTTTTTTTTATTATTTTAGTTTTCATCTTATTTTAAGTTAGTTGCCAATGCAACATTTAAATTAACAGTTTGAAACTAAGTTTAAGTTTTTAATCCAATATTTGTAATTTCTTTTATTTCAGTTTTATTTATACTACATTGTTTTTAGTATTAGTTAATAACAAAACTGCAAACAGAACAAAAAAAGAGAAGTTAACATTATTGAAATTCAGAGTGCCTTGCAAAAGCATTCAAACATTAACCAATTCCTTCATTTTACTGAAATTTTGTGCCATGTTTGGTTTCAAAGCTCTGAAACAAAATCAATTTGAAGTGAAATTGTATAATATAAGAAAATATTTTTTGAAAAAGATGGAAAATGCTGTTAATATTTAGTGCCTGTGTTGCAGAAGGTTGAAAAGGTTTTAGCATTACAGAACATCTTACCCAGCAGTGTAAGGGAGATGGACAGCCAGCAGTGAAGGCTGTGCGGTATTCAGCTTGATATCCTTTAGGGTGCTTGGGTTGATGTGAACCGCTGGGATACCCAGCTCTTCCTGGAAGAGTTCCAGGACTGAATCCGATGCAGACCAGTCCAGGGC